>NW_011410580.1:4315-5222 GCF_000754665.1 Bison bison bison | reverse complement strand
TTAATTTCTAATTTTGTTGATTTGATTCTTCTCTCTTTTTTTTGTTGATGAGTCTGGCTAAAGGATTGTCAGTTTTATTTATCTTCTCAAAAAAACAGCTTTTAGTTGTATTAATCTTTACTATTGTTTCTTTCATTTCTTTTTCATTTCTTTTTGCTCAGATCTTTATTATTTCTTTCCTTCTACTAATTTTAAGGTTCTTTTGTTCTTCTTTTTCCAGTTGTTTTAGGTTTAAAGCTAGGTTGTCTAGTCAATGTTTTTCTTGTTTCTCGAGGTAGGATTGTATTGATATAATTTTGCTTCATCCCATATATTTTCATTGTCATTTGTTTCTAGAAATTTTTTATTTCCCTTTTGATTTCTTCAGTAACCTGTTGTTTACATAGAAACGTGTTGTTTTATCTCCACGTGTTTGTGTTTCTTACAGTTTTTTTCTTGTAATTGATATCTGGTCTCAAGGCATTGTGGTTTGAGAAGATGCTTGACATGATCTAAATTTTTTAAAATTTACTGAGGTTTGATTTGTGACCCAAGATGTGGTCTATCCTGGAGAATGTTTCATGTGCACTTGAGAAAAAGGTGTATTATTCTGCATTTGGATGGAATGTCCTGAAGATATCAATAAGATCCATCTCATCTAATGTATCATTTGAGACTTGTGTTTTCCTTATTAATTTTCTGTTTTATGGTCTGTCCATTGGTGTTAGTGGGGTGTTAAAGACTCCTACTATTATTGTGTTACTGTCAATTTCTCCTTTTATACCTGTTAGTATTCTCTTATGTATTGAAATGCTCATATGTTTGGTGCATAAATATTTACAATTGTTATGTCTTCCTCTGGATTGATCCCTTGATCATTATGTAGTGTCCTTCCTTATCTCTTGTAATCTTCTTTATTTTAAAGTCT
>NW_011410580.1:0-503 GCF_000754665.1 Bison bison bison | reverse complement strand
TATCACCTTGCTTCCATGGCTGCCTGGCTTTCCTCCACCAGCATTTTCCACCACAATCTCCTCCCTCACATTTCCTGAATCTGTCTCTCCACAGTCAACAGCAGCCCTCGCCCTGGGATTGCCCCACAATCCCTAAACTTCAGCTCCTAACCTCTGCACTTTCCAGGGAACCAGCGTTCTTGTCTGGGGTATGTATGGCTGCAGCAAGGACTGTCTGAGTCTCATTCCATTTAGGCTGCCACAGATCAGCTGTTTCACTCTCAGCCTTAAATGTTTCTCCCCTAATTCAGATAATTGCCCTGATGTGGGGATCAGACCCCTACTTCTTTTCCCCCACCTGCTGAGGGCAGGTCCAGTCCTACAACACTCCTCTTTTTCCCCCTAGTTCCTTCATCCTACTGAGTTTTGCGTGGTTCTACGTATTCTTTTCCACTGGTCAGGTCTCCTGTACACTCTCAGCTGGTGTTCTGCATGCAGTTCTGTGTCTGAAGGTGTACTCCTGA
>NW_011410579.1:0-560 GCF_000754665.1 Bison bison bison | reverse complement strand
ATGACCTGCTGCTACTGCTGCTAAGTCGCTTCAGTCGTGTCCGACTCTGTGCAACCCCATAGATGGAAGCCCATGAGGCTCCCCCATCCCTGGGATTCTTCAGGCAAGAACACTGGAGTGGGTTGCCATTTCCTTCTCCAATGCATGAAAGTGAAAAGTGAAAATGAAGACTCTCGGTCGTGTCTGACTCTTCGCGACCCCATGGACTGCAGCCTACCAGGCTCTTCCGTCCATGGGATTTTCCAGGCAAGAGTACAGGAGTGGGTTGCCATTGCCTTCTAGAGTTACACTATTACAATCATTGATCATATATCGAGCTATACATTTGATCAACTGCTTCAAGTCTAGTCATCATTTCTGTTGAAGGCTCAGTCATATACTTGGTAATACAAGAAATAATAATCCTGTGAAACAAGCAAAATACAAATGGCATAGTTAATAACGTTAGTGGAATTAAAGTAAATATTTTAGCCATAAGCCTCCCACACCAGGTTTCTTTTTTTAAAGATTGTCAAGACTAGGGAATGGGTCACTTAGAACAGAAATCATATTTTTCATGT
>NW_011410578.1:0-534 GCF_000754665.1 Bison bison bison | reverse complement strand
CAGGAGACCCAGGTTCGATCCCTGGGTTGGGAAGATCCCCTGGAGAAGGAAATGGCAGCCCACTCCAGTATTTTTGCCTGGAAAATCCCATGGACCGCAGAGCCTGGTAGGTTACGGTTCATGGGGTTGCAAAGAGTCGGACATGACTGAGCAACTTCACTTCACTTTAGGGGATGATTCCCACTTGGGTGTTGAACATCATTTCTTTACCAGCTCAGGTCTCACATATTAATCTGAAGTTAAGTATAAGTGTTAGTTGCTCAGTTGTGCCTGACTCTTTGCGACCCTGTGGACTACAGTCCATCAGGCTCCTCTGTCCATGAGATTTTCCAGGCAGGGATACTGGAGTGGGTTGCCATTTCCTTCTCCACAGGATCTTCCCAATCCAGAGATAGAACCCAGGTCTCCTGCACTGCAGGCAGATTCTTTACTGACTGAGCTACAAGGGAAGCCCAATCTGAAGTTAGACCCCTTTAAAACTTCAGCATTGAAAGAAGATTTCTGGATGTGTGACTATGCAAACACCATACTTTT
>NW_011410577.1:0-559 GCF_000754665.1 Bison bison bison | reverse complement strand
TTGCACTGGGATTGAGTCCCGGTCCTGTTACATACATTTAATGAATGCCTGCCATTTACTGAGCACTGTCGGGGGACATAGCAGCCCTTGGTTTCAAGGAGCTCACAACTTTATTAGGAAAAACAGGAGAGTCAGCAGAGAGTAAGTATGACAATGGGAGACGTTTTTGGACGTCTCCAAATGGGAGAGTTAAGCAATGGAAAGAATGATATCAGATGAGCCCATGTGGACTACAGAACATAGCATTTCATCCCGAGGTGGTATGTATCACAGAGCGGTGATGACTGCAGGCTGGAGATGGAGGCCCTGGGGTCAAGCCCTACCTCTTCCAATTCTAACTGGCTGTGTAATCTTGTGCAGTGTATCCTTTTAACTTCCCTGCACTTCTGTTTCTTTCCTCATTAGTAAAAGTCAGAAGAATAATTACATCAACTTAAGAGGGTTGTGAGGGTGACTTGAGCTCAAATATTGAGTCCTGAGAATAGAGCCGGAACTTAGGAAAAATTGTTAAATGTTACTTTTAACGAGAAAACACTCATTTTGAGCAAGGAGAAGCTCT
>NW_011410576.1:0-558 GCF_000754665.1 Bison bison bison | reverse complement strand
CCTGACCAGCAGAAAAGAATATACAGAACCAGGCAAAACTTGGTAGGAGGAAGGAACTAGGGGAAAAAAGTAGGACTGGACCTGCCCTCGGCGGGTGGGGGCACTGAAGCAGGGGTTTGATCCCCACATCAGGGCAACTGTCTGAGTCAGAGGAAAAACATTTAAGGCTGAGAGTGAAACAGCTGGTCTGTGGCAGCCTAAATGGAATGAGAATCAGACAGTCCTTGCCGCACCCATACATACCCCAGACAGGGATGCAGGTCCCCTAGAAGGCACAGCAGCTTGAAACTGGAGTTTAAGGATTGTGGAGCAATCCTATGGCGAGGGCTGCTGTTGACCGTGGAGAGAACAATTGGGGGGATGTGAGAGGAGATTGTGGTGGGAAATGCCTGTGGAGGAACGATAGGCAGCCATGGAAGCAAGGCAATACTACTGAGTCACATATAGAGAGTGGAGCCATCACCATAGCCTCTCTCCGCCAACATGCCAGCATCGACAGCTGAAGAATAGAAAGGCTGGCCCATCAAACGCCTGACGCACTGAACTACAGAATAGGAT
>NW_011410575.1:0-602 GCF_000754665.1 Bison bison bison | reverse complement strand
CAGTTTGACCTGGAGCCTTCGCAAGGTTGTTTCTATGACTATGTTAAGGTAGGGGGCAGATTAGGGGGGTGGGCAGAGGGAGGACTGAGTGTCTCTGGAACCGGGGGACCCGGGTTCTGACCGGCCTGGCTAGGACACCCTGCCTGGGGACACAGCCCCAAGCCAGTGAAAGCTGATGGCCAGGTGGGGCTCTGGAAGTCCAGGGGTGTCGAGGATGGGAGGCCACTGCTCTGAGAGACCCTCGTGGAGCACAGAGGGGAGAAACAGAGGAAGGGGACAGGCCCTGCTCTTGGGGAATGCACTGTCCACAGAAGTCAGAAAAACCTTCCCTGTCTGCTTACTTGCCCAGAGGATTTTGGAAACTTCCATGCCTCGGTTTCCCTGTTGCCATGGAGAGTGTCACCGTGGCTGCCTCCTCACCAGGAACACAGGGACGTGGGGAAGCGGCATGTGTGTGGTGGTGGCTCAAGGGTGGTATCTAGCCAGGACAGTGGGCTCAGTCCCCTCTCCTCTGTCATGACCAAGGGCCCCATCCCAGTCCCTCTTTCTACATCCAATAAAAATGAGATTCCTGGAGACTTCCCCAATGATCCAGTGGCTAA
>NW_011410574.1:0-505 GCF_000754665.1 Bison bison bison | reverse complement strand
TTTCTTCACAGTCCAACTCTCACATCCATACATGACCACTGGAAAAACCATAGACTTGACTAGACAGACTTTTGTTGGCAAAGTAATGTCTCTGCTTTTTAATATGCTATCTAGGTTAGAAGATCCAAATTTGAATAAGCTGAGTTACTTTTGTAGAAGGAAATTGAAGTAATTTAAATCATTTGCTGAGGTATTCTAATGAGTTCTTAAGTTTTACAAACTGTTCCTTTTAAAAGTTTTAGTTGTTTTTCATACTTATAGCTTAATTTTGTAAAAGTTGCAGAGGAATTGTACATAGTTTAAGAGGCAAATAGTTCTATAAGGCTTACAGAGAAGAGTAATAGCAGTCTCTCTTTTGCATTCCTGTCTTCCACAAATACAGGGCAAGGAAAAACAGATGAGAAGACATCATCAACAATATAATTCCAGAACATTTCTCAAAATTGAAAGACTTGAATTTCCAGTTTAAATAAGCTCATCACAAAAGAGAAAACTAGATCCACAT
>NW_011410573.1:0-581 GCF_000754665.1 Bison bison bison | reverse complement strand
ATACATGTTGACTTGGAAATAGCTCCAAAATATATGGTAAAAGAAACAAAATTAAGACACAAAACTGTGCATACAGTATGCTGCTGAACATGGGGGAAAACATACTTCTGTTTATTAATGTAAAGAATATTTCTGGAAGAATTCTTGAGAAACTAGAACCAATCAATGACTGCCTCTGGGGAGAAACATTTATTTTTCAAGTATTTCCTTTTGTAACTTTTGAATTGTATACCATGTACATGTGTTACCTATTAAAAAGCCAAGTATTAACAACTCATTTTTAAAATAAAATTCACTGTACCTGGAGATAACCAAAAAAGTCGAACAGCTGTTTACTGACCTTTTCAATGATGCAAGTAATTTAATAAGCATTCCTAAAGAGCACAGCGTGCTTTACCTTTTAGGATCACTTTGATCTTAAAGAAGATAAGCAAATATTTTCCTAAAGCACATTACATCATGAGCATATCAATAAGAGTCAGAGGACCATTTAATTTTAAAATTGAGCAAACTAAGTTTTGTGTGTGGGTGTAATTCAAACAAAGCCCTTGTGTTGCATTCCTAACCACAAACAAGGAAGC
>NW_011410572.1:0-683 GCF_000754665.1 Bison bison bison | reverse complement strand
CCCAGTGCTACACTTGTGTATCTTCAGCCACATTTTAAGGTGGATAATTATCATCCACACCTTAGAGATGAAAAAAATGCAACCTTGGAGAAGTGAAGCCACTCTCCCAAAGTCTCCCAGGAGCTGGTATATGACAGGGTGAATCTAACTGACTCCCTACTCCTGGTTACAAGACAGGACAGAGCACCTAGGCCCAGCCAGCCATGTAGGCTCAGTGGTGACAGTTCCAACAGATATGTCTGGTCCAAGCAGATTTCTTTTTCAGGACCAGTGTACAGGTAGCACAAGAGAAGCTCTCTGTCCCTGGAAGTCAGGGCTACCAGTAGCTGTGTCCCACATGTGATGGAAGAGATCTGACTACAATAGGCGTGTAGGAGACTCCTCTGACTGAAGAAGTAAAGTTCCAGCTATCCTTTGCAGTTCTCTTGACTCTGCCCTCCCTTGTGTTGGTTTTGTCTTCAGGCTGATTTTTTCTCTCTGTAGCCAGTACCAGAAAAGCTTCAATGCCAGAAGCTACCTGATACCAAAAGCCATTTCTGACCCAGCATTCCAAGCAGGAATCCTGAGATCCACTCTGATTGGACTGAGTCACATGCCTCCTTGAACCCATACCATAACCAGAGGTCTGGAATGTGCTGATTGGCTGTGCTAGTCAGGACCCCTGCCTGGAGCTGGGGTAGGCT
>NW_011410571.1:0-507 GCF_000754665.1 Bison bison bison | reverse complement strand
TCCAGTCCCATCACTTCATGGCAAATAGATGGGGAAAAAGTGGAAACAGTGTCAGATTTCATTTTCTTGGGCTTCAAAATCAATGCAGATGGTGACTGCAACCACGGGAATTAAAAGACACTTGGTCGCTGGAAGAATAGCTATAGCAAACCTAGACAGTGTATTGAAAGCAGAGATATCACTTGCTTTGCCAACAAAGGTTCATACAGTCCAAGCTATAGTTTTGCCAGTAGTCATGTATGGTTGTACAAGTTGAACCATGAAGAAGACTGAGTGCCAAAGAATTGATGCTTTTGAACTGTGGTGTTGGAGAAGATTCTTCAGAGTCCCTTGGACTTCAAGGAAATCAAACCAATGAATCCTAAAGGAAATCAACCCTGAATATTCATTGGAAGGACTATTGCTGAAGCTGAAGCTCCACTATTTTGGCCACCTGATGGGAAGAGCCAACTCCTTGGAAAAGACCCCCGTGCTGGGAAAGATTTTAAGGCCAAGAGGAGAAGGGGG
>NW_011410570.1:4750-5147 GCF_000754665.1 Bison bison bison | reverse complement strand
ATTGCATTATTCATTTTATATTGACTCTCTTTTATTTCTTCTAGGTCCTTGTTAAACCTTTCTTGCATCTTCTCAATCTTTGTCTCCAAGCTATTTATCTGTGATTCCATTTTGATTTCAAGATTTTGGATCAATTTCACTATCATTATTTGCAATTCTTTATCAGGTAGATTCCCTATCTCTTTCTTGTTTGTTTGGTTTGGTGGGCATTTATCCTGTTCCTTTATCTGCTGGGTATTCCTCTGTCTCTGCATCTTGTTTAAATTGCTGAGTTTGGGATGTCGTTTCTGTATTCTGGCAGTCTGTGGAGTTCTATTTATTGTGGCGTTTCCTCGCTCTGTGTGGGTTTTAAAGTTCATAGCAATACAGGCATACCTAAAGAAACAAGAAAAAAGTC
>NW_011410570.1:0-425 GCF_000754665.1 Bison bison bison | reverse complement strand
ATTTAAGGCAGATCTCATCTAATGTGTGGTTGAATGAGCAGGTTATTACCCCTATCCATCATAAAATGACATATTTGTAAAATTTAAAAATAAATTGCTGTTACTTTTTTTACTGATAAAGGTAGAGTTGACCTTCCAACTAGAAAACTGGGCAAAATATATGAAACAAGTTGTGGATCTTGGACATCAGGTGGCACAGAGATAAGGAAAACAGGTGAGATGAGCCAGGACATGGCCCAGCTCTCTTCACAGAGGCAGCTTCTAGGCACCAGTGCATGAGGGATTTAACAAAAATGGCCCAACTGTCTCACTGTGAGATGGAATAATATTTGGGGGATCCTGAGGAACCTAGAAACTTGTGGACCAGTGTACCAGAGAGGAGGGATGTGGGCAAAAGAGAGAGAGGGAGAGAGATGAGGGCAAAG
>NW_011410569.1:0-653 GCF_000754665.1 Bison bison bison | reverse complement strand
CTTGTACCTGTGTGTCAGGCATATTCTCAATGGAGGCACAGTATTGAGGCAGAAGACTGGGTGCTGCCCTGCCAGCTTACAGTGTAGCAGGTAGATTGTGCATTCTCTGTGCTAGGTAAGTCCTTTTACAGAAGCTCAAAGTCACAAAAACGGGATGCATTATTAGCAGACAGAAAAAAAAAAAACAGAAACAATCATGTGAGGTTGTTGAGTTTTCCAGAAATGGTCTTTACCCTAGGGTCTTGGGTCATAAAGCCCAAGGCATACAAGATACCAAGTAAGCCAGCTGAGTGATGTTGGATGTTGATGTGTTCCTCCCAAGGACCTGCTTGTCGGTGCCAGAGCTGAGTACTGGCACCTCAGTAGGCCAGACTCCATGAGATCCTTTCCTGCCCTTCAACTTCATGAGAAGGGGTTGAGGTCATGCTCGTTTTCCAGGTAAGGACTGAAATACAGGTCGCCTGATTCAAAGTCTAGCCCTCTTTCTACTACCATTGGAGCCCTCTAGGTATTGATTCTAACCTCCCCTTTCAAATAGCTTTGTTGAGGTGTAATTCATAACTCATAATGCATAAATTCTCCATTTTAAAGTATGCAATTAAATGGTTTTTAGAATATTCAGAGCTGTGCAGTCATCACCACTGTCTAATTCT
>NW_011410568.1:0-618 GCF_000754665.1 Bison bison bison | reverse complement strand
TCCTATTGACAAGGTTGGTGGGCTTTATCTTGGAGGTTAGAAGTCACAAAATAGCATAGCATAAGCCATATACACCTCAGATAGCCCATACAGATTATTTGACATCCTGGGTCTTTTAAAAAATGAATTTACATAAATATAAAATACCATTTCACTTACAAATACCGATATTGTGGTGAAATCATTCATCACACATTTCCAGGGAGTATCAACTAACTGGAACTGAAGTATGGATGCCTGTAAAATGCTAGGCAGGTGCTTTCAGATTTTCCACAGTCCTTACCAGTCCCTTTGAATTGCATTTGACTAATGCACTCATTTTTGTTATATTTGACACCCACAGGCAGTCTAGACTGCTTTCTGCTTCTTCCATTGTCCATCGTTAACAAAGGTAGGAAACTGTACCTGTAAGAAAACTGGGTATCAGTTTCTTTAATGCATGGATAGTGTCTTCAGACTACAAATAGTTTGTTCCCTGGACACCAACAAGTTCATCAAATCATTTCTATCCAGGTTAGGGTCAGAGCAGGAAGAAGGAGACAGCAACTTAACAGCCAAAATATTGGTACTACTAGCTATGTCTACAAATAACGGCTTCAGTTCAGTTCAGTAGCTCAG
>NW_011410567.1:0-593 GCF_000754665.1 Bison bison bison | reverse complement strand
AAATGTATGAGTTGCCTAAGTGTCTGCCCTTAAGTCTTTGTCTTTTCTGTCTGCACTCTTTTTTGCAGTCCAGTCCACTCCCACATATTCAACGATACTGTCAACTGTCATAACCTCTAGGACCCCCTCGATTTCCCTCACTGCTTGCCTAGGAGGCAGGTAGGCAGTATCTCTGAAACAGCTGAGCAGGTTGCTACGTGTGACTGGATCTCTGATCCCAGAGTTCCTTTTCTAGAACTCACCAGAAATTTGTCATTGGCAGTGCTGCAGAACATGCTACTATCTACCTATCTTTTGGGTGATAAATATATGCAATCCAAAACATCTCCATGAAGCTTATGTCCAAAAGAAGGGGCTGTATAAGCATAAATATCAAGAAGGTGAATACTTCTACAAAGAAAAGGGAATAAATGCCCCATTTCCAGGACAAAATGCCCTGCAGATTGTCCCAGGGCAGATCAGAAAACCATAACTTCTTAATTTGGCAAAAATTCAAATCTATCCCTCAAAACCAAGGCTGCTTGCATTTTGTTCTTTGTCTCATAAATGGTGTTGATCCTAACAAATTGGTGTTCTAAAGTATTTCACTTTAA
>NW_011410566.1:0-582 GCF_000754665.1 Bison bison bison | reverse complement strand
AGCCTAAGGAAACATCTCTGTTGACTGAATGCTGTAAGGCTGAAAAACTGATTAAATAGCACAGTTCCTTGTATCCCCAGCAATCTATGATTTCCACAAGTAAATTAGGAGCAAGGGAGTAATGATGACAAAATCTATTATACTGAAAGGACAGCATTTAGAATGAATGGGCAAGTATAAAATGATAGGTTAGTTAAAAGTTACTTGTTAGCACATATTCCATCCACAGTGACCAATTAAGTAAGAAAAAATAAACACAATGAAGACAAAGATAAATCCCCTGAATGTCACATTTACCAAGGTGTCCTAAATAAAGACAGAAGTAATATTGTCTAACTACCTCATATTGATGTCTCAAAATTTTCTCCAGAGAGTGTTCCTTCTCCTGTTTTGAAAAGTGTGATGTGAAGGCATGATTTTCTTTATAAACGCACTCATCATTTATTTGTTTTAATTTAAACTCTATTTTAGTATAGACATTTAATTATTTTTCCAGCTTTATTGAAATAAAATTGACATATAACACTTTATTGGTTTAAGGTATACAATGTAGTGATTTGATACATGTATATATTGCAAAAT
>NW_011410565.1:0-557 GCF_000754665.1 Bison bison bison | reverse complement strand
AAATATATGTGTATAAGGTGGACCCATGCTATTCAAATCCACAATGTTAAAGGGTCAATGTATATTAAAACGTCTAGGAAACCAGATCTATGACAATGTTAGACTTGCTCCATCCTGAGAAGGACCTCTTCAGAAGGGATTAGGGATTCCAGGAGTCCCAAGAGGGGGACTTTTCCTCTCACTTTTCCTCTCAGTCACTGCTAAGAGTCATTGAAATGAACAGCTGTCAGAAATTCTATCATGACTTAGTTCTACCAGTAACCTGAATGGTGAGTCTCTTAAACTATATGTGTTCATGCTCAGTCACTTCAATTATGTCCAACTCTTTGTGACCTCATGAACTGTAGCCAGCCAGGCTCCTCTGTCCATGGGATTCTCCAGCAAGAATACTGGAGTGTGTTGCCGTGCCCTCCTCCAGGGGATCTTCCCACCCAGGGACAGAACCCATGTCTCCTGCGTTGCAGACAGACACTTTACTGCCTACATACTGAGCAAAAAATAAAAACAAAAACAAAAACCAGGAAAGACAGGACTGCTTGTTTAATAGAGGAGGATAC
>NW_011410564.1:4405-4710 GCF_000754665.1 Bison bison bison | reverse complement strand
AGCAAGTGTCTTTTAATTTCATGGGTGCAGTCACGTTTGGCAGTGATTTTTGAACCCTAGAAAATAAAGTCTGTCACTGTATCCACTGTTTTCCCACCTATTTGCAGTGAAGTGCTGGAACCGGATGCCATGATCTTAGTTTTTGAATGTTGTGTTTTAAGTCAGCTTTTCTCTCTCCTTTTTCACTTTCATCAAGAGGCTCTTTAGCTCCCCTTTGCCTTCTGCCCTAAGGGTGGTGTCACCTGCATATCTGAGGTTAATGATAATTTTCCCTGCAGTCTTGAATCCATCTTGTGTTTCATCCT
>NW_011410564.1:0-374 GCF_000754665.1 Bison bison bison | reverse complement strand
GACTCTCAAAAACGAACACATTTACAGACTTCCCTGCTTCAACCCTGATTATCTCAGGAACATCTACTCATTGGTCTTCTTTCTACTGAAACATGATTTCTCTGGGAATCTTCCTTAACCCTTCTATTTCCTTAGACCCAAAACTGAGCATTACATTCAAAGATACATTGTCATAACCTCCCTTTTTTATCATTAAATTGTGTATCTCCTGCCAATATGGAATTTACATGTATAGTCTCTTTACCACTTTATTATCAGAGACAATCACAGAATCTGTCAAAAAGAGACACTCAATACTTCTTGAATAATGAGTGAATTATATAATTATTATAGATCCCTAAGGATAAATGCATTTTTTTAATTTTTTAAGGGAG
>NW_011410563.1:0-503 GCF_000754665.1 Bison bison bison | reverse complement strand
TTTAATGTCAGTACCAAAGAACACCTTATCTGTGGTATCTGGCAGGGCTGTTGATTTTACTGTCAACTACTGATGCTAGTTTCTGAACCAGAAAAAAGACGTTGTTTGGGTGACCAGAAACAGTGCTTGTTCCAGCCACCTGTTGAACTGCTTGCAGTGAAGTAACATGGATGTGGGGCATTCCATGTGAGTCAGGTTAGGCCTGTTGTACTTGAAAACAGCAAGAAAGTCTATTTTCAACACTCAGACTTCAAAACGTGTTCCAAGTTTTTATCAGAGGTCATTACTTAAAACAAGAAGACACTTAGGTCATGATTGTTCCTTATGACCTTTATTACTGCCAGAAATGAAATAGTAAAAACACCATGAGTTTTTCAAAATGGCATGATTTTGTCCCATTCACAGGCTCCAGGGTTTAGGACTTGAACATCTTTTTCGGGGAGACACAATCCAACCCACAGCCACCCTCCACCACCTCCCACTTCACTCTGAGCACAAGCCCT
>NW_011410562.1:0-621 GCF_000754665.1 Bison bison bison | reverse complement strand
CAAGATCAAGAAATACAAAGAAATGCTGAGGAAATTTCTTAGAATGAAAGAAGACTAAGGAGACATGACAAATAAATGCAGAGATGGTTTTGGATTGGATCCTGGACTGGCAGTAAAAGGGAATAGATATAAAGGAGATTATTGCAAAAATTGACTAGACTTGAATATGAGCTGATGTTTAAATAATGTCATATTAATGCTAAATTTCCTGTGTTTTGGTTAATACACACTGAAGTGCTGAAGGATGTGTGTTGGGCGTGGCAGGTAGGTGGAGAGTGCATATGAAAGGAGAGACTGATAGAGCAAATGGGATAAAATACAAATATAAACAATTAAAGAATCTGACGAAGGCCATAATGGCGTTTTCTTGCAACTTTTCTTTCGGTTTGAAATCACAGAAGACATTATACTAAGTGAAATAAATCAGACACAGAAAAACAAATGTTGGGTGATGTCATTTAAATGTGTAATGTAACATATTAAGACTCAGAATCAAAAGTAGGATAGTGGTTGCCATGGGCAGGAGGGAGGGGGAAATGGGAAGATGTTGGTCAAAGGGTACAAAATTTCAGGTATGCAAGATGAATATGTTCTGGAGATCAAATATAAAATATATAACAT
>NW_011410561.1:0-539 GCF_000754665.1 Bison bison bison | reverse complement strand
GCACTTCCCCACTCTTACTCCAAATCACAGCAATGATGCCTGTGCATGTGGATGCTGAAATATCTTAAGTTCAGTTGACATTACCAACAACAATCATCAGGCAATGGAACTGTGTTGATGCAAAACAAGCCCTCATTCTACTTGGGGAAAAATTCAATTAACAACGGAATCATGTAGAGCCACCCGGTGGTGATGGAGATTTAGTGGCATACTGCAGTTGAAAGCTGCCTGTAGGGGCCATGGGGCTATTTCCCCTTTATTCTTGCTTTGCCAGCCCCCAGCAACCATGCTGCAAGTTGCCACTCTTCACAAATCAAATGAAACAAAAATCACCAGGGGTTAAAAAGCCTACACTGGATTATAGTCATGCCATTTGGAACATAAAATTTTACTGGTAATTGCATTCTGCTGAATAAATATCCTGACATCAGCTTATGGCACATAGTATTCTGATGGTGATTATTTTCACTTAAATGTGTCTGCCTCTAAATAAAATAGGAAAAGGTACAATGACACGAGGTTTGGAGATGGAATGGATA
>NW_011410560.1:0-526 GCF_000754665.1 Bison bison bison | reverse complement strand
AATAATCTCAACTTGCAAATTAAAAATCTACAATTTATATGCTTCCCTGCCTCCCCCTTCAAGAGCTTCATATAACCCTGGTTATCATAAATGTTTGCCAGTAGCATAGTGAAGTTTTTAAAAAGCCAAGTGTTACTGCATTGTAGCTTTTTTTGAAATCTTAAGTTTAACTTTTTCTGAGTTACCTGTCTTATTTATAAGACCAAACAAGTTTCTTATCTTTCATGAGAACAGTGCCAAGTATCAAACATTTTGATCAGCCTTCAGCTCAGGTTTTAATTTCTATTAAATGCTAACATTCTTCTGATTTTTTTTGTATCTTTCATAATCATATCTGATCCTGCTGTATTAATGACAGTTATCCATAAAAATTTTTAAAGAGTATTTTGCATATCACTGCCTTCTGTTTGTTTTCCCCTGGGATGTTGCTTGGATGAGGAGGCAGCATCTAAGATGGCCCGGGAAGAATCGCTTGTTTTGCCTGTCTTTGATTGCCTCAGACTTGAACTTTGCCTCCCTCACGGCC
>NW_011410559.1:0-572 GCF_000754665.1 Bison bison bison | reverse complement strand
TTTCTTTATGGCTCAACTCTCACATCCATACATGATTACTGGAAAAACCATAGCTTTGATTAGACGGATCTTTGTTGGCAAAGTAACGTGAAAGTGGTCTCCTTGCAGTAGAGAAAACTGGTGGGTCATGCACCACCTGTTAAATGTCTTGGCCTCAAACTAATTCCTCTTTCTTCTATTTGTGGTCAGAACTAGACTCATTCCAAATTTCAGTAGGACTGAGAAATGTGAGATGGTCCCTGGATAGTTGCTAAGTAGTCAGCATCTCCCACAAATGTTATTAAAATTCTAAAAAGTATTCAGAGTGCTAGGTCGACATTATGCTTTTCAGTAGACCAAGTGAGATTTCAAATGTATTATAAACAGTAAATCAGACTTAACAATTGAAGAGGACAGGAGTATTCTCCTCAAGAGGATCGTGTTACAGTAAGGCACAAAATGGGAATCAGTAGAGAAACTGTGTAATGATGAAATTCTTGTTCAAGCCTAGGAGATAGCATGAGATCAAACTCTTTTAAAATATAATTTTAAAAGAACATGAATATGAGAAGTAATGAGTAACATCAATTTGG
>NW_011410558.1:0-534 GCF_000754665.1 Bison bison bison | reverse complement strand
TTCTGTAAAAACCTGAGCCCATTATTCTAGGAGCCTCTGAGGCAAAAAAAACAAAAAAAAACAAAAAAAAAACCAAGAATTACAGGGAGGAGGATTTTTCCCAAATTAGAGAGAAGGCCCTCCCCCAACCCAGTGGAGAGGAGAGAAGGAAAGGAAGTGATAAGAGCAGAGATTCCAGGGAGGAAATGCATGCAAGTCATGCTGAGATGGATGAGGCCCTGAGCAACCTTACAGAGTTCCTGTGCCTTGGCATATAGAGGAAGCATCTGACAGAGGTTTTAGAGTTGAAGTGCCATCAGACAAGAATGAGGGACTTTCGGCAGCAATCTCCAAGGACTGATGACCCAGACCTTTGTGACGTATGATTCAAGGACCAGATATCCATCTCCAACCAATATCTTTACTCCTGTCTCCTTTCTGCACTGGGAATTTTAAACACAACCCTGAAAAAATGGAAGAATCCAAACTTTATTTGGAACTAAATTTATGCCATCCTAGGGGAGTGATAATCTCAAAATAGAAATTAGGTTGATT
>NW_011410557.1:0-516 GCF_000754665.1 Bison bison bison | reverse complement strand
AATTTGCTACATCTACCTGCATTGAGACATGGGTTCTTTACCGTTAGTGCCACCTGGGAACCTTGTCTCCTGTGCCCTGTTAAATAGAAGATTTGAAAAAGTATCTGGAAATGTAGAATCAGGAAATAAACTTTGGTTCCATCTCATCACTTCCTACTTCCTCATGCTTTCTGGTCCCATTTTTTAAGTTCTAGTTTGACCAGAAGTAACTTCTTATTGAACCCCCAAAAGGAAGATTAGCAAGTCACTTCTTATTGAAGAAGGAGGATTAGTACAGGAAGGATAGTACAAGAAGGATAGTACAGGAGAGCAGAGAGTAGGTACAGGTCAGCTAGACAGAAGTCATCAAACAAATGTCTAATTTCAGAGTCATCAACTGACCACAGGACCTGGGTTGAGTCCCTAACCTGTGTTGGCCTCAGTCCTAACACAGTATACTCACTATAGAAACAGACTATGGGTAGAGCCTTTTCTGTCAGAAGACTAAGATTTGATGCTGGGATTTTATTTACCTTG
>NW_011410556.1:0-548 GCF_000754665.1 Bison bison bison | reverse complement strand
GGAAGTTAGACACTGAAGAGACTTGCAAACAGAGGAAGCCAAAATAAACAAGAAGAGGGAATCACTTTGGAAGTGACAGGTGCAACATATTAAAACCCTATAGTTAGCATTGACTACATTGGAAGGGGCCTATAGACCTTGAGAAGAAGTATAAACTGGAACAAGGAACTATCTGAAACGGAATTGAACCCACACTGCCCTCAACAGCTCCAGAGAAATTCCTAGATATATTTTGCTATTATCATTTTTAAATTTTACATTTTTTTTATTTTTAAGTTCTTTGTTATTCCTTTAATTTTAATTTTTATAACCTACTATTACCTTAAAAAGACCCTATTTTTAAAGCAAATTTCATATATACACTTTATAATTTTTGTGATTTTGTTTTGTTTTTTTAATATTGTATTTTTGAGAGTCTAAAACTACACTAGATTTTTAACCTTTGCTTGAAGGAATGATGCCAAAGCTGAAACTCCAGTACTTTGGCCATCTCATGCAAAGAGTTGACTCATTGGAAAAGACTCTGATGCTGGGAAGGATTGGGGGCA
>NW_011410555.1:0-548 GCF_000754665.1 Bison bison bison | reverse complement strand
TAATAAAACTTGAAAAGGATTAGTATTGGTTATTTAACTGTCAGAATTCACTGGAGAGGCTATGTTGGCCAAGAACTTCCATGGTTGGAATGTTTTTGTTTATTAATTTTATGAACTTGTTAAAAACTTAGTTATGTTGAGACTTTCTGGTTCTTTTTGAGTTAGATCAGATCAATAAATCAGTCAATTCAGTCACTCAGTCATGTCCAACTCTTTGTGATCCCATGGAATGCAGCACACGAGGCTTCCTTGTCCATCACCAACTCCCAGAGCTTGCTCAAATTCATGTGCATCAAGTCAGTGATGCCATCCAACCATCTCATCCTTTGTTGTCCCCTTTTCCTACTGCCTTCAATCTTTCCCAGCATCAGGCTCTTTTCTAATGAGTTAGGTCTTTGCCTCAGGTGGCCAAAGCATTGAAGCTTGAGTTTGAGCTTCAGCATCAGCCTTTCCAGTGAATATTCAGGATTGATTTCCTTTAGAATTGACTGGCTTGATCTCCTTGCAGTCCAAGAGACTCTCAAGAGTCTTCTCCAACATCACAGTTC
>NW_011410554.1:0-629 GCF_000754665.1 Bison bison bison | reverse complement strand
TGGCGACTGTGCAACCGGTTTGTGTGTATGTGTGGGACTGCTGATCTCAGGCCTGTGCCCTGGCTAGTGTGCATCCGGTTTATGTGTATCTGTGTGTGGTTTTGTGTGTCCCTTTCTTAGCCCTGTGCCTGGCGACTGTGCAACAGTTGTGTGTGTGTGTGTGTGTCTGTGTGCCGGTCTCAGCCATATCCTTTGGGATTGCGCAACCAGTTTTTGTGTGTGTATGTGTGTGTGTGTTTGTGTGTGTGTGCTGTTCTCAGCCCTGTCCCTGGCAACTGTGCTGTCAGTTTATGTCCATGTGTGTGTGTGTGCCATTCTCAGACCTGTGCCCTGGCAACTGTGCAACCGGTTTTTGTGTGTGTATGAGTGTGTGTGTGTGTGTGTTAGAGGTGTTCTGAGCCCTCTGCCTTGGTGACTGTGCAACCGTTTTATGTGTCTGTGTATGTGTGTGTGTGTGTGTGTGTGTGTGTTTGTGTTGTGTTCTGTGGTCAGTCATGTGCCCTGACAACTGTACAACCAGTTTGTTTGTGTGTGTGTGTGCTGTTCTCAGCCTTGTGCGCTGGCGACTGTGCAACCGGTTTGTGTGTATGTGTGGGACTGCTGATCTCAGGCCTGTGCCCTGGCTAGTG
>NW_011410553.1:0-510 GCF_000754665.1 Bison bison bison | reverse complement strand
GCCTTAATTTTTAAGATTTCTTTCCTTCTACTAACCCTGGGGTTCTTCATTTCTTCCTTTTCTAGTTGCTTTAGGTGTAGAGTTAGGTTATTTATTTGACTTTTTTCTTGTTTCTTGAGGTGTGCCTGTATTGCTATGAACTTTCCTTTTAGTTTAAACATTTCAAAGCAACAATTGTATTTGTAGCTATTGTTTCTTATCTAATGACTTCAGTGGCCTTTTCCAAGAATACTAATACAAATCAAAATTGCATTTCATCTCTGATTCTTCTCAAATAAAAAGTAAGATAATTCTAGTTCTTTTCCCTGTTAGATAATTGTGAAACTGTTTTTTGTTTGTTTGTTTTCATTTTCATTTAAAATCAAATACATATAATTTTGTGTCACCAGTAAATATGAGTTCTCCTGGAAAAGTCTTCATAATCTGAGTAGAAAATCTTTGTTATTGAGCATGTATTTCAACGCAATTATATATATATATATATAATATATATATTAAATATATATATAT
>NW_011410552.1:0-515 GCF_000754665.1 Bison bison bison | reverse complement strand
GGAGAAGGAACATTCAAATAGCAAACCCTGTGGTCATCTGTTGGCCCAAGAAGAAGCAGGGCCTAGAGCTATTACTCCAGCAGTGAGGACTCAGGGTGGCATTCTGTAATAGACTGGACGCTCTCAGACACCTAAATTCCAGAGGATCGGATACAGAATGCCAGGCAGTCTGGTCTATAACCCTGGGATCATGAGATTCTAAAACATTCACCTCCTGGCTAAGAAATGTATTTGCAATTACTGACCACAGAGAAAGCTCTCCTGAAAACTCCATTTCCTTGAGATGATCTCACTGGGGGCTGATCTTTCTAAATGATAAACATACATGTTACTTAAAATACTTGTTTTATCTCATTGACAAGGAGCAAGAAAACCTACCAAAACTAGTTTAGTGGAAAGTCCACTCTCACCAAACTTGGAGGTGAATCAGAATAATTAGAGCAGAAGTAACATCGGGAGCAGGATGGCCCTGGATGGACAGGACACGCGCCATGGACAGACTGGCAGCTGCGGCC
>NW_011410551.1:0-663 GCF_000754665.1 Bison bison bison | reverse complement strand
CTTTGCATGGCTTCCATGTGCCACCAGCAACTCTGATGCTTTGGTCCTGGAATACCAGGCCTTCCCAGACCACTTGCTCCTCCAACCCCATTAAAATAAGTATTGTCTCTCCTGCCTAACTGGTCCCTTCATTTTTCTCACAACTCTGTGTCTTCATTTGTGCAGTTTCCGCCATGGAGGCTGCCCTCCTCTGTCCCTTCTGTCAGCTGATGACCATCCTTTGCATAGACAGCTGCCCTGAAGTGCCCCACACTTGAATCCATCTTCTCCTGCATTACTCAGGGCTGATGCTATGTTCCCAAACCCCCACTGCAGGTCATCACAGAGTTGACTCTTGTCCCCCACCAGTCACCACTTCTTTCCTGCCCTCCCTTCTCCACCTTTTCCAGGACCCATCTCCTGCTCCATGGGCTGACCCAGGAAGCCCTCCCCTGTCCTCTCTTGCCATCCCAGGCAGGTCACTTGGGCTCCATATCCCCAGTTCTGGCCCATCTCTGACTTTCATGGTGGGAGTCTCTTTTCTGAGTGAGTGAGTCAGTGGAAGTCGCTCAGTCTTGTCCGACTCTTTGAGACCCCATGGACTATACACTCCATGAAATTCTCCAGGCCAGAATACCAGAGCGGGTAGCCTATCCCTTCTCCAGCGGATCTTCCTGACCCAGG
>NW_011410550.1:0-534 GCF_000754665.1 Bison bison bison | reverse complement strand
GTTTTGGGGATTCATCTCTCAGGTGCAGGTCTTAATAATTTGGGAGCCAAAAGTGGGGTCCAAACACTTGGCTCCATGGGGAGAAGCTCAGGTTTGTGAGTTTCCTCCTGATCCTGTGCTGCAGGGCGGGTTTATAGTGAGATTGTGTCTCAGCCTGTCCTTCCCATGTGGGATTTTCTCATTTGCCTGATGTAGGAGAATGGCAATGGCTGTATCAAAGCAGACCCGAAGGGCCACCTTCACAGCTTGGGGTGACCCGGGACGGGAGCTTCAACACTGACCTGACCTTTGTCCCAAACCTAAAGCCAAACTTTCAGCGGACTGAAGAGAAGACATTTTCAGACCGCATGCCGTCTCTCCAGATTTCTGTGAAGGTTCAGTTGTCTGAAGAATAGAACTCGGAGGGTCCATCGGTGAGGCCGCTGGAGGCCGCAGGCCCCACAGGAAGCAGGGAAGAGTAAACAATCATGAGGACTCTTCTCTCCAGAGCTTCTCACTGCAGTTTCTAGACTGCAAAGGTCTGAAAAGGCAAAT
>NW_011410549.1:0-500 GCF_000754665.1 Bison bison bison | reverse complement strand
ATGGACAGGGAGGCCTGGCATGCTGTGATTCATGGGGTTGCAAAGAGTCAGACACAACTGAGTGACTGAACTGAACTGAACAACCTAAACTCCAAATAATTAACATCTCCATTCAATTTTCACTGTGCAAAAATGAGACAGTGCAAGCAATGAACATTCCATTTCATTTACCTGAGTATTTTATGGTCATGATCTTTCTTTTCAAAAACAGAACACAGTATCTTACAAGATTGCACAAGAAAAACTCAGAGAGAAGTGAAAGAAATGGCCGGTATTTAGAAGCAATACCTGAATTTGAGTTACATTATAGCATTTTACTGACCGAAATGGCACTGATGGAGATGGCATCACCTACTCAATGGACATGAGTTTGAGTAGACTCTGGGAGTTGGTGATGGACAGGGAGGCTGGGATGCTGCAGTCCATGGGGTCTCAAAGAGTCTGACATGACAGAGCGACTGAACTGAACTGTTAGCATTTCACAAACTGAATTGTGTCTT
>NW_011410548.1:0-683 GCF_000754665.1 Bison bison bison | reverse complement strand
GCCTGGCGTGCTGCAGACCACGGGGTCACAAAGAGTTGGACACAACTGAGTGACTGAATTCAACTGAACTGACCTGACCCTTAAAATAGCAAGTTTGACAGGCAAAAATGTTTTACATTTGTCAAAGATTTACATGTATTCATATATGTATATGAATGGATACATAGTATTTCACCCGTTCATCCAATTTCTTATATTCATAATATTATGCAATAAAAAGTAACTTTAGTTGACTTCTTCTATCATGTGTGTTCAGTTGTGTATGACTCTTAGCCCTCTGTCCATGGGATTCTACAGGCAGGAATACTGGAGTGGGTTGCCACGCCCTCTTCCAGGGGATCTTCCCGACCCAGGTATTGAACCTGTCTCTCCTGCTTTACAGACAGTCTTTACTGCTGAGTCACTGGGGAAGCCCTCTCCTTACTATAGATATAATCTATATTCAGAGAATACAATAATAAGCATGAAACAGAAATATTAGGTTAATTGATTCACAGAATGCTACCTTTTTTCCCCAAGTCAATCTAGAACTGGGTTTGGCAAATACCTGTATTAAATGCCTTTTACAGCCACATTAAATACAAAAAAAGATATGCATCCTTTTTTTCTTTCTTTTTTTTAAGATGACTTTTAAGAACCCTGAAATGCATATAGGTTAGACAATAGAAATAAAAAGGTTTTCG
>NW_011410547.1:0-724 GCF_000754665.1 Bison bison bison | reverse complement strand
GACTATTCCTGAAATCATATCAGGATTGATTTACTTCCATTAATACATCATCAGCTGTTTTTCCAGTGAATTCTTTCCAATGACATTCAAACATTCTCCCATCTTTGGTAAAGCAGAACTTTGCTACTCAAACCCACTGTTTATATTGCTCTCTCCAATTCCTCACCTCCCATTTTGTTTTCTATGTATGTAAATATAAAGTACAAAAAATAATGCAATGGGGCATGCTTTCTCCATATTTCACATAATGTAAATATTTTACATGTGCTTTATACTTTTTACCTAAAGTAACAAACTACAAATTAAAGTTGGTATCTCAAACTGCTTTTCTGTTTTCCTTTCACAACCCCACTTATCACCCACTTCTCCAACACCAGCTACCATTATGAATTAGTCATGAATTAGTCATGAAACAGGGCATAGTCTTAAATTTTTCATACACACATGCACACACCCATATATCTATTTAAGAATACATGAACACATATGTGTGCATGCATGCATGAATATTTATGTACCCACACAGATATAACACATTCATAGATTTGAAATGTCAGTACAGAAGAGTTTTTAAAACTTCCTGAAGATCAGAGAACTAATAGCTGCTGGTCTCAAGATCTATATACGGACAGTCTCACTCTGGAGATCATATTCCTAGTCAGTACTTGACATTCTGCTAATACTTGACACTATTCTTATGCAACTCTCTAATAGGAACTGGTGT
>NW_011410546.1:0-606 GCF_000754665.1 Bison bison bison | reverse complement strand
AGGCCTGGAGGAAAGGTGATGGCAAAGGGACTTTCTGAGACACTAGAGAAATGAGGAACTTTGAGGACAGTGATGGCTAACACCCAATCCTTATGCTGAGTGCAGTCTCCTTTGTTACTAAGTTCTTCCTCTTCATTACCTCTTCAGTTTCAGTCTTCAATAAAGCTTTTTAAAATATATATATAAAAATTAAAAATCAGAGCAAGCCCCATATTATCTCTGTCTAGAATGAGGACAGGAGGGCCAAGATTAGGATTTGGAGCAATGTGAGATCTGAGAGAAAAAGAGGAGCTTGTGTGATATACTCAGAGGTGATGGAGGTAAAGCCTGAAGTTGAACATTGACAAGTGATGAGCAGATTATAAAATATACACTATCCCTAACACCTAAATCCAAAGAAAAATCAGAGAAAAGATACGTTTTTAGAACTAAATGTGGGATGGGTTTTGAAGGTACTGTATTTGGAAATGGAAGCTAAAAGTGAGTCCTGTGCTGAAACGGTTTTTGCTGAATTTGCAGAACATCTTGAAAAGGAAGATGGTTATACAATGCTTTTTGACAACATATATAAGCATGGAACCATGTCTCAAGGTTGTAATACCAATT
>NW_011410545.1:0-569 GCF_000754665.1 Bison bison bison | reverse complement strand
TTTTTTTTTTAAATTATGCAGGTGTGTTTATTTCAATTCATCCAGTTGTACCTATGATCTGCAAATTTTGGGGGTATATGTATTTTATATATGTTATAAACCTTGATAAAATATTTCTTTTTAAATAATAAAGAGACATTCAAAAATATGGATGAATTTTACCAAAATAACATTAAATGAAATATTAAATTCCAAAAGACTATATATAGTCTTAAGCCTTTTTATAAAACAAAAACATTTAAAAATTACACATATATATAACAAATATATAAGATATAAATCTTCAGAACACATACAAATACAATAAACTAAATAAAACAGCAAGTCAGAGAGCAATGAACACAGAATGCAGGGTAGGCGATCCAGGGGAAGGAAACAGCAGGAGGAAACAATGAACACAGAATCCAGGGTAGGCGATCCAGGGGAAGGAAACAGCAGGAGGAAAATGAATAGTTAAATGTCGGACCAAGTCCTAAGTTTCCTTCTGGGTGTTGCGTTTGTGTACACTATCACACTACAAATACTGATTTACTAAATGAATAATTAGAAATAGTGTATGTATGAGACCA
>NW_011410544.1:0-561 GCF_000754665.1 Bison bison bison | reverse complement strand
TCTCCAACTTAGTTCTAGAATTCCTAAGTAGCTGATGTTAGTAATTCTTCTTTTCCCAAATTTACCTTGGGCTTGGTAACATGGAGTTCTTTCACCATTTGAATATAATGCTTCTTCCATACACCCTGCTCATAGGGAGTTGGGGAGACATTGATATACCAGTTAAACCGTAAACATTTTAGCATCCAGAGCTGATCCAGTTCAGTTAAATTCTTCCAATGCCAGCTCACCTGGAAAAACAATGTTAAAAAACTATTCAGGTTATATGTCCACTTTCTCTAGGTTTTGAGCCGTCACCCTGGTACTGAGAGAACTTCTTTATTTTTTTTTCTGGAGTGGGTTGCCATGCCCTCCTCCAAGGGATCTTCCTGACCCAGGGATCGAACCCACTTCTCTGCACTGCAGGCGGGTTCTTTACCACTGAGCCACTGGGGAAGTGGATTCATGGATTCATGAATGAATGAATCAGAGCAAACATAATTTTAACTTGATAAACCAGGCCTGGAATTCACAAGTAGTTTCTTTTTGGTCCTTTTCGTCCAAATCACAACCAAGTTACCT
>NW_011410543.1:0-550 GCF_000754665.1 Bison bison bison | reverse complement strand
TGTTGTTGTTGACAGTGTCCTTTTCCGTGAAAAATCAATTTAGTGTGATATAGTTTCACTTACTAGGTTTTGCTTGTGTTGCTTATGGGTTTGGTGTCCTATACCAAAAGCAAAGAGCAGGGTGGAATTTGGTAGTTGTACACTGTGTTCTCTTGTAGTAGTTTTATGGGTTCAGCTCTGTGTTTAAATCTCTGATCTATTTCAGGGTAATTTTAGGTAGATTCTAGTGTAACAAAGGGGGTCTACTTTTATGTTAAGTATTGTGTTTCCAGTCCTGTCTCTTGGAGAGGATGTGTCTTCTACACTGTGATCTTGGTTCCTTTCATAAGTGTTAGTTGGATGGTTTTGAAAAATTGTATTTCTGAGTGTTCAGTTTTGTTCCAGGATCTGCATTACTGCTGGAATGTCAGTGCCATATTGTTTGAACAGTTGTGTTTCAAAAGCAGGAAGTGTGTGTCCTTGAGCTTTATTCTTTTTTATTTATTTTATTATTATTGTTATTATGTTTTTAATTTACAATATTGTATTGGTTTTGCCATACATCAACATG
>NW_011410542.1:0-521 GCF_000754665.1 Bison bison bison | reverse complement strand
GGTATACATGTGTTCCCCATCCCGAACCCTCCTCCTTCCTCCCTCCCCATACCATCCCTCTGGGCTGTCCCAGTGCACCAGCCCCAAGCATCCAGCATCGTGCATCAAACCTGGACTGGCAACTCGTTTCCTACATGATATTTTACATGTTTCATTGCCATTCTCCCAAATCTTCCCACCCTCTCCCTCAAAGTGCTTTTAACTTCTCAGTATCTCCTTCCTTTCTGCTTTCTTTTTCTGCTGCTTTAATATTTCATTTCTACACTTCTCTTTTTCCTTAATTTTCCTATCTTTTGTTTCTTTTAAAAAAATGATTACTCTGTTTATTTACTGGAGCATAATTGCTTTACAATGTTGCATTTCCCAATGGACTGAGTATGTTTGCATATATCTCCTCCCTCCTGAGCCTCTTTCCCAGCCTCACATCCGATCCCACCCATCTGGGTCACCACAGAGCACCAGGCTGAGCCCCCTGTGCTGTACAGCAGGCCCCATTAGCGATCTGCTTCACACATGGTCAT
>NW_011410541.1:0-646 GCF_000754665.1 Bison bison bison | reverse complement strand
TAGCGATGTTTCTCGTTAGCGTATCTGAGGTCTGTACTCTTCCAGCTTGGACGTGTTCTCTCATCAGAGCTTTGGCCAAAGAGCGCTGCCAGAACCTCCACCAACACCCACGGCTACGAAGGAATCAGAACCGGGAGGAATCCCAATGCTGAAAACTCCCTGGTCTCCTCTAATCCTTCTTTCTCATGAAACTTGCCAGGAAAAAATTAAATCCAAAATAAACTCACACATTTCAGAAGTTGGGACCATTTTATGGGGGCAAACTACACTTTCAGGTAATACAAGAGCAGACAATAAGGAGCCAAACTGTACATATGTGGATGGAGATTTTCACTCTTTCATATTTAAACAAAAAGGGATCTGTTAAAACCATGTTGGTAGTGTTTTCCTGAAATGATCTTAGAGTTTAACTGAAAGATCCCTTTATAAATAGAAATACCATGTGTCGGTGCCTTAAATCTCATCATCATAAATATCTTGGCTTAAGCAGAACAGGAGTTTTGAAGCCTGTTAAAAACACAATTTTCTTTTAGGAGAGGATATATCTCTTATTTGGTTGTTTTATATTTACATGGTTCGGAATACACCTTATCTCAAAGAAACTACTAGAATGTCACGTCTGCAGGACTTGGCTTGGAGTCTCATC
>NW_011410540.1:0-538 GCF_000754665.1 Bison bison bison | reverse complement strand
CACCAGGGAAGTCCCAGGAAAGATTCTTCCTGAGAAACTTTGAAGACAGCACGACCCTGCTGACACCTGATCTAGACTTCTGACTTCCAGAACTATGAGAGAATGTATTTCTACGGTTTTCAGTCATCTGAGTTCACAGTCATTTGTTACAGCAGCCCCAGGAGACTTATACCGGCTCCCTGTCACTGCACCTCCAGCGAGGCTGGCTGGGTCCAAAAGGCCTTGGGCTCGGAGGAGCTGTGGACGGCCTGGCAGGCACCAGCGGCCTGGACGTTTTCTCAGAAAGGAGGAAGGAAGGTTCATCTGAGATGCAGATTCCTTTCCTCCTTCTCACACCTCATGAGGTCAATCGCGAGGCAGCTGGGAGGGAAGCCAGGGACTTTCTGGGGAGGTGTGTGGGAGATGGTGTGGCAGCGTCAGCCTTCGAGGGGAGGAGGGGTGTGGAGGAAGGCAGCCTCCAAGCGCCCCAGTCCCCGCAGGGATGGGCCGTGCTTGAGCTATTCCTGCTTTGGTTTCAAAATCCTCTCTGAACCGTCAT
>NW_011410539.1:0-665 GCF_000754665.1 Bison bison bison | reverse complement strand
GGCCAGCACCGGGGTGTGGATGCCTCGGCCAAGCCTCCTGACAGTCAGCGCCCGGGGCCATCACCCCGGCGACTGGTGAGTAAACTGAGTCTCCCAGAGGGGAGGTCCTCAAGTTTCCAAGTAGCTTCAGGGTGGGGTTCCAGGGGGTTGGCCAAGCCCAAGGCTGTGACCAGCTCATGTCAAAGACACGCTGCCCCCTTGCTCGTCTTCATGCCCCGCAGCCCCGTGGGAGCCCCAGGGTGGCCAGTGCCTGCCTAGAGGCCCCCACCAGCCAAGCCTGTGCAGTGGGGGTGGCGGACCGGCTCCTGGGCATTGCCTGGGAGCAGATTCCAGGGGCCCCTTGAACACTGTGTGCACGAGGAGGGGGCCTTCCACAGCCCGGAGTGCACCCCCAGGGACCCCTCCTCTTGTCTGACCACCCAGTACCTGAGGGGCTGGGGTGGGTGCTGGGCAGGGTGGGGGCGGGTGGGGCGCTGAGCGGGGGTAGGTAGGGGTGTTAGACAGGAGTGGGTGGGGGTGCTGGGTGAGTGAGGGGCGGGTGGGAGAGCTGGACAGGGGTAGGTAGGAACGCTTGGCGGGGGCGGGTAGGGGGAACTGGGCGGGGGGCGAGTGTGCAGATGCCATGTCCCATCAGGGGTGGCTCTGCCAAGAACTGTCAGTGCCAA
>NW_011410538.1:0-3133 GCF_000754665.1 Bison bison bison | reverse complement strand
TTAAAAAGCAGAGACATTACTCTGTCAACAAAGGTCCGTTTAGTCAAGGCTATGGTTTTTCCAGTGGTCATGTATGGATGTGAGAGTTGCTCTATAAGGAAATCTGAGTGCCAAAGAATTGACGCTTTTGAACTGTGGTGTTGGAGAAGACTTTGAGAGTCTCTTGGAATACAAGGAGGTCCAACCAGTCCATCCTAAAGGAGATCAGTCCTAAGCATTCATTGGAAGGACTGATGTTGAAGCTGAAACTCCAATACTTTGGCCACCTGATGCAAAGAGTTGACTCATTTGAAAAGACCTTGATGCTGGGAAATATTGAAGGCAGGAAAAGGGGATGACAGAGGATGAGATGGATGGACGGCATCACCAACACAATGGACAAGAGTTCAAGTAGACTCCTGGAGTTGGTGATGGACAGGGAGGTCTGGCATGCTGCAGTCCATGGATCACAAAGAGTTGGACACCCCTGAGCAACTGAACTGAACTGAATTCCAGTCCATTTTAGTTCACTGATTCTTAAAATGTTGATATTTGCTCTTGCCATCTCCTGCTTGACCACTTCCAATTTACCTTGATTCACGGACTAGGTTCCTATGCAATTCATTCCAGGTTCCTATGCATTTTGTTCTTTTCAGTTTTGGACTTTACTTCCATCACCAGTCACATACACAGATGGGTGTTGTTTTCACTTTGACCTCGTCTCTTCATTGTTTCTGGAATTATTTCTCCATTCTTATCCAGTAGCATATTGGGCACCCCAGCCTGGAGAGTTCATATTTCAGTATCATATAGTTTTGCCTTTTTATGCTGTGCATGGGGTTCTCAAGGGAAGAATACTGAAGTGGCTTGCTTTTCCTTTCTCCAGTGGACCATGTTTTGTAAGAATTCTCCACTATGACCCGTCCATCTTGGGTGGCCCTAAATGGCATGGCTCATAGTTTCATTGAGTTAGACAAGGCTGTGGTCCATGTGATCCGACTGGTTAGTTTTCTGTGATTTTGGTTTTCATTCTGTCTGCCCTCTGATGAATAAGGATAAGAGGCTTCTGGAAGCTTCCTGATGGAAGACACTGACTGTGGGGAAAACTGGGTCTTATTCTGATGGGGGAGCCATGATCAGTAAATCTTTAACCCAATTTTTTGTTGATGGGTGGGTCTGTGTTCCCTTCCTCTTGTTTGGCCTGAGGCCGAACTGTTGACCCATGCCTCCACTGGAGACTCGTGGATACTTACAGGCAAGTCTGACTCAGTCCCTTGTGGGGACACTGCTCCTTTCTCCTGGATCCTGGCACATACAAGGTTTTGTTTGTGCTCGCCTAGTCTGTTTCCCCAGACCTGTGAAAGTTCTGCAGTCAATCCCACTGGCCCCCTAAGTCAAATTTTCTGGGAGTTCTCAGTCCCTTTACTGGATCCCCAGGTTGGGAAATCTGTTGTGGGTCCTAGAGCTTTCTTAACAGTGTGAGATTTCTTTAGTATAAATGTTCTGCAGTTTGTGGGTCATCTGCTTTGTGGCTCTATGTTGGGTAATGCTGCGTGACCCAGGTCTGCTGCAGCCAGCACCCCTGTCCCCATGGCAGGCCACTGCTAACCCACGCCTCTGCAGGAGACAAACACTCAAAGGCAGTTCTGGCTCAGGTGTTTGGGGGGCTGGTCCTTCCCATACAGGATTATGGGTTGCGATTCCTGGCATCTTTTGTTGGTTAGTATAAAGAATATCTAACCCTTTGTGATTCCACTCCATTGCGGCTTACAGTTGTACTTCTGTATTTTTCTTGGCAAGACTGTCTCTCTGCCTCTTCCACCCATCTTAATGCTATATTTTCCCCTTTTCGTTGTAGACTCTTTGTTCATTCAGTTTTCAGGTCCCTTTCTGCGTGAATTATTCCATACGTGATTGTAGATTTGTTGCATCTGTGAGAGGAGGTGAGTTAAGCTTCAACACTGCCATCTTGAACTCTCAAGACTGGGATATTTTTAACGTGGATTGTGCTTTGCTTTCAGAAGTATCTGTACTATCAGATGCTCTCAAACTTTAATATAATTTTGTCATTTAATTTTTTAAGCATTAAAACATCTTTCATAAGTCAACTAATCATATTGTCACCATTTTTTAATTTAGTATTTAATGAAAATAGGAAACAGTTTTACTTGGAGAGAGTGATGAAATGCTACAGAAAGGCATTTGAAGATAAATATTGCTTCTGAAAATAAAACTAGAGATCACTTTTATGCTACTTCTGACTGCCAACCTAAATTTCAAGTAGCTTCATAATGTGAAATAATTAGATTACTTAAGGAGAGAAAACACACTAACTTCAGAATTAATAAGACATCAGTATTTATCCCCATTCTACTGTTGCAGAAGAATGCTTTTTAAAAATTCACATTAGATGTTTGTGAGGCTCTGTATTACTTTCAGTAAAATGAGGACCCTTCCAGGATTAATAAGGCAATTACCTTATCAGATTGTTATATTGCTTTCTTAAAATTATTTAAATTCCCCAAAGCATTTACATCACAAAGCAGAAACTAATACCTTTTTTTGGAATTATTTGTCCTCCTAGATGTTTAATTGAGCATCAGCTTGAGACCAAATGAGTTACTCAGCAACATATAATTGTCAAGCAGTTAATATATGCCACAATTTCGTCAAACCTCATGGAAGAAGATAATAAATGACATCGTAATTCCAGAGGAATTAAATATGATCCTTTTAGCACCATGGAATATATCAAAGGCTCATTTCATGTGATATATAAGATATCTTGTGAAACAGAGCTTTTAGAAATTTAGAATATATTTTTTAAACACCCTTAGGATTTATAGCATAATTTCTGTAAGATTTCATATCACAGGATCTATGCATGTTTTGTGTGGGACCTTTAATTTCACAAGATCTCTTTTCCACACACAAATTTTTGCCACTGCATTCCAAAGCTGTTATCTACCTCATGCCTAAGGCGGGGTGGGGGGGGAGCAACAATAAGTAGTGATACTTTCATCATATGGGCAAGTTCGTTTAAAACTTCTTTCCTTTCCTTTCCTTGGTATCACTTTCCAAAATTATATATGTATATGTATGTATGTGTGTGTGTGTGTGTGTATATATATATATATATATATATATATATATA
>NW_011410537.1:0-534 GCF_000754665.1 Bison bison bison | reverse complement strand
CCATCACATTCTACTGTTGCTCATCTTCTCCATATCTGTGGTGGTTTGGGTTTCTGGATGAGCTGTCTATAAAGACACATGTCTACAAATCCTTTATAGAAATTTCCTAAAGGGAAAAGGGGAGATTTTAGTGAGTGACTGTCTAACAAACTTAAGCTGAGAGCTTATTTTGTGTTAAGTACTATACTATTGTTTTTTTCAGCATTCCCAATTTATTTATTTATATACCTCTTTCAGAAAAAACGAGAACTACTAACGAAGATAAGTAAAATATAAGATGGTGTAATTAGAGAAAATTTCTTTCCTGCTCTTGCTTTCAACGCTTTCAAATTCTGCTTTTCTGTTGGATGGACCCTGCAACTTTCCCTTCATTTTGGTTATGAAAATTTAAGCCAATTAGTTGTAATTCCAATCTATAAAACTCCACCTCAGATCTCCAGGTTCAATTCTCCAATTGCCAATTTGAAGTTCTCCAGGACAGTTTAGAAACCAGGTTAAAAGCAGTCAGGGTGAAGATGCCAGGAGTTGAAATGG
>NW_011410536.1:0-504 GCF_000754665.1 Bison bison bison | reverse complement strand
CCTGCATACAGGTTTCTCAGGAGGCAGGTAAGGTGGTCTGGTATTCCTATCTATTTAAGAATTTTCTGGTTTGTTTTGATCCACACAGTCAAAGGCTTTAGCATAGTCAACGAAGCAGAAGTAGATGTTTTTCTGGAATTCCCTTGCTTTTTCTATGATCCAGTGAATGGTCTAGTGGTTTTCCCTACTTTCTTCAGCTTAAGCCTGAATTTTGCAATAATGAGCTCATGATCTGAGCCACAGTAAGCTCCAGATCTTGTTTTTGCTGACTATGTGGAGTTTCTCCATCTTTGACTACAAAGAATATAATCAATTTGATTTCTGTATTAACTCTCTGGTGATATTCATGTGTAGGGTGGGCTCTTGTGTTGGAAGAGGGTGTTTTCTATGACCAGTGTGTTTTCTTGGCAAAACTCTATTAGCCCTTCCCTGCTTCATTTTGTACTCCAAGGCCAAATTTGCCTGTTACTCCAGGTATCTCTTGACTTCCTATGTTTGCATTCC
>NW_011410535.1:0-503 GCF_000754665.1 Bison bison bison | reverse complement strand
ATCTAATTCTGCTTTATTGACTGTGCCAAAGACCTTGTGTGGATCACAACTAACTGTGGAAAATTCTTCAAGATGGGAATACCAGACCAACTGACCGGCCTCTTGAGAAATCTATATGCAGGTCAGCAATCAACAGGTAGAACTAGACATGGAATACACTGATTCCAAAGAGGGAAAGGACTACATCAAGGCTGTATATTGTCACCTTGTTATTTAATTTATATGCAGAGTACATCATGAGAAACACAGGGCTGGAGGAAGCACAAGCTGGAATCACGATTGCCGGGAGAAATATCAATGACCTCAGATATGCAGATGACACCACCCTTATGGCAGAAGGCAATGAAGAACAAGAGAGCCCCTTGATGCAAGTGAAAGAGAAGAGTGAAACAGTTGGCTAAAGGCTCTACATTCAGAAAACTAAGATCATGACATCTGGTGCCATTATTTCATGGCAAATAGATGGGGAAACGGTGGAAACAGTGACAGATTTTATTTTGGGG
>NW_011410534.1:0-655 GCF_000754665.1 Bison bison bison | reverse complement strand
GGAAAAAGCTCTTCATGAGGTCTGTCTCAAATACCTTGTCTGAGCCCACCCTCTCCAAAATGTTCTCGAAGAGCTCCTCACTGATGCCTATGCAAGTGCCATCTTCCTCCCACCAGATGGACACAAAGTGGTGACTGTTGACGATGGTCCTCAGCTTCCTGAGAAAGGGGAGGGAGAGGAGGCTGCCCTCTCCCCGAGGCAGGGCACCACACTCGGTGTACAGCCTCTTCAACAAAGGCTCTTCCCCCAAAGCCTAAAAAGTGCTCTCTTCCAGCAGCAGCCTGAAGCTGCAGTGGCCCATGGGCACGAGCTGGGCCTGTATGACTGAAAAGTCCACAGGGAGGGGCGCATCTCCCTGAGCCGAGGGCCAGAGGCCCTGTGTTTGGAAGAAAGGGAGACTCCCCAAAGCCGGGCACCCCATCCATCACGGGGCCCTCCTTGTCCATAGCCACACAGAGGGTGGTGTGTCCCTCCTTGGAAATGGGACAGTGCAGTGGCCAGGAGCAGTCCAGGCTCACAAGGGTGCTTGGCCCCTCACCAAAGGCCTCTGCTTCCTCAGGGCTGACATCACAGGCAGCCATTAAGTGAACTAATAAAGGGCTGGCTGCACCCAGGCTGGTCAGCATGTCAGCCTCCTGGTCCACGCTCATCATGG
>NW_011410533.1:0-550 GCF_000754665.1 Bison bison bison | reverse complement strand
ACTCTTGCCAACATTTCAGGATTGTGGATTACCATCTTCTATCCTTGTATTCCTATAGTCTATTCTTTATGTCACAGCCTAATGATCCTTCTCAAATGTAAGCGGCAGTAACTTCTTTGCTCAGAATTCACCAGTGAGTCCTCTTTCCCTCTGTTTAAAGTTTATGACAAACTTATTAGAGTGTTTTTGTTGCCTTTTAATGACTAAATTATGTCTGACTCTCTTATACCAATGGACTGTAGCCTACCAGGCTCTTCTGACCATAGGATTTCCCAGGCAAGAGTATGGAAATGTTTGCCATTTCCTGAGCTACTCAGTTGGCTCAGGGGTAAAGAATTCACCTACAGTGCAGGAGATGGGGGTTTGATCCCTGGGTCGGGAGGATCCCGTGGACGAGGGCATGGCAACCCACTCCAGCATTCTTACCTAGAGAATCCCATGGACAGAGGAGCCTGATGGACTACAGACCATAGGGTTGCAAACAGTAGGACACGACTGAAGCAACTGCACACACGCATGCACACATTTTCTTCTCCAGAGATTCTTCCTG
>NW_011410532.1:0-544 GCF_000754665.1 Bison bison bison | reverse complement strand
TAAGACTTTTATGTTTATGAGCTCAAGGTCTAGATGGATACAATAACCAATATTTACATACTTAAAAGATCCTTTTCCTTTTTTAAAAAAGTGAGAAGTATTCAGATATAATTTATATACAATAGAAGTCAATACTTTAAAGCATTACCGTTTGTCGAGTTTTGACATATGCATACCATTGTGTAAATGCTACCACAATAAAAATGTAGAAAATATCCCATTGATTTGAAAATGCTCCCTTGGGCTACTTGCATTCAGACTCCTTCCTCCACTCCTATACTCTGGCAACCACAGATATATTTCTCTGCCTATAGTTGTGCTTTTCCAGAAATCCATTGACAGGAAATCATATAATACGTAGCTTTCTGGGTCTCACATCTCTCATTGGCAAAGCTGAGATGCATCCTTGCTGTTACATGCATTAGTAGTTCCTTTAAAAATGACTGTGTAGTGTTCTTTTGTACGAGTAAGCTCTTTTGTTTTTCTTTCTTCTATATACCAGTTGTTGAATAGTTGGGCTGTTTCTAGTTTTGGCTATTAGGAG
>NW_011410531.1:0-551 GCF_000754665.1 Bison bison bison | reverse complement strand
CCTAACCATCTCCCAGAGTCTGCCCAACCCCATGGACTGCAACATGCCAGGCTTCCCTGTCCCTCACTATGTCCCAGACTCTGCCCAAGTTCATGTCCATTGAGTCAGTGATGCTATCCAACCATGAGGACACAGATCCTCAAAGAAAGGAAGCAGCTGGCCCTAGGTCACTTAGCTGGGACTGAATGTGAAATGAGACTGGAATGAGGGTCCTCTGACCTCATCCCAGGCTACTTTTCTCCATCCTAGGATGTGTCTAAATGAGCAGAGCACAAATCATTATAATTCAAGGCAAATAGGCCACGTGCCCCCAGAGAAGAAAGATATAGAGAGATCAGACAGCAGAGATGATTCAGATGCCTGACTTGGAGGAAGAGGGAGCCAGACGTAAACAGCAAGGAGTCCAGAGGCGGAACAGGTGTGATAGTGGGCAAGGTGTCTCCACTCACACACCTGAGTCTGAGGTCTGAGCAGGACAACCAAAGTGGGGATGCGTTCTTCTACCAGACCGGTTCCCCAGATGACCAAGGCTCTTCAGGGAGTGCTGCTGC
>NW_011410530.1:0-551 GCF_000754665.1 Bison bison bison | reverse complement strand
TGAGTAGCTTGAAACAGAACTGCCTTTCATTTTCAGGCTGAACACTGTTCCATTGTTTGGCTAGACCCCATTTTGTTTATCCATTTCTCACCAAATGGATGTTTGGGTGTTTACATTTTTGACAATTATGAATAATGCCACTGTGAACATTAGTGTACACATTTTTGTATGACCATGTTTCCAGTTCTCTTGGGTGGAAGAGAACTATAGAGGAATTTGATGAGTAATACACATTAGCCAGAGATGGATAAAGTCCCCTCATACAAACATTTGAGTTTCGAACTTTCAAAGATGCGGATGTGTGTTTGCATGTCCAATCACATTAGTTCATGCATCTGGCGTGCACGGTCATGTGTGTCCATCCACTACAGGTGGCTGTGCTTTTGTGTACTTTACAGTACAGTAGAGCAGTTTTTTAATTTCAAGCCCAGGATGTCTGGAAGCAAGCTTACAAACAGCGGAGTGTAGCCAGTTGTGTTAGTTGGGTACCGAGGCTGACTGTGTTGGATTTACGATCAAATTGGACCTATGAATTCGCTTTTGGAACAGAA
>NW_011410529.1:0-531 GCF_000754665.1 Bison bison bison | reverse complement strand
CTGAAACTCCAGTACTTTGGCCACCTCTTGCGAAGAGTTGACTCATTGGAAAAGACTCTGGTGCTGGGAGGGATTGGGGGCAGGAGGAGAAGGGGATGACAGAGGATGAGATGGCTGGATGGCATCACTGACTTGATGGACGTGAGTCTGAGTGAACTCCGGGAGTTGGTGATGGACAGGGAGGCCTGGCGTGCTGCAATTCATGGGGTGGCAAAGAGTTGGACACGACTGAGCAACTGAACCGAACTGAAGTCTCTATTGCTTGACCTGGCTCTCCATGTGATGCAGTTTTACATTCTGTAATCATTCAGCTTCACACTTCTTATTTTGCCATCTTGGCTGTCCTTTCTATTTTGAAAGCCATGGGTTTCCAACTATTTATTTTGTCTGAATCACATTAGTGAAGTATGGTCCTCCAGTGACCATACTTCATGTAGCTGAACAAGATCCAAATGCAATAAGTGGTTGAGTTACACCAGTTTTATTCAAATACATTCTTTTTTATTTCCTTTTTCTGTCTTTCCTCTCCTT
>NW_011410528.1:0-529 GCF_000754665.1 Bison bison bison | reverse complement strand
TCCAGAGATCTGCTGGGTAACATTGTGCCTATATTTAACATTACTGTATTGTGTGCCTAAATATTTAAGTGAGTAGATCTGATGTTAAGTGGTTTTACCACAGCAATCATTTGAAAAGTTGATTGTCTTGCTCCCTCTCCAGGACAGAGGAAGATGATTAAGTGCAAGCATTTAGAGAACTCTTTTATAATGTTAGTGAGAATGTTGATGGGTGCAACCATCGTGGAAAACAATACTGAGGTTCCTCAAAAAATTAAAAATTGAATTACCATATGATTCAGCTAGCCCACTTCTGGGTTTTAATCCAAAAAAATTAAAATTAGACTCTCCAAGAGATATTTTCATTCCTGTATTTGTTGCAGGATTATTCACAATAACCAATACAGGGAAGCAGCCTAAATGTCCGTTGATGTATCAATGGATAGATATATGATATATATATATATATCATGGAGTGTTGTGTGTGTGTGTGTGTGTGTGCATCCTCAGTCACTCAGTTGTGTTTGATTCTTAGAGAGCCCATGGACTG
>NW_011410527.1:0-527 GCF_000754665.1 Bison bison bison | reverse complement strand
TGCCTGCTCAGTTGCTCAGTGGTGTACGAATTTTTGCAACCCCATGGACTATAGCACACCAGGCTCCCCTGTCTGTGGAATTTTCCAGGCAAGAATACTGGAGTGGGGTGCCATTTCCTACTCCAAGGGATCTTCCCAACCCAAGGATCAAACCCGTGCCTCTTGGGTCTCCTGCACTGGCAGGCGGATTCTTTACCCATGAGCCACCTGTATATCTACACAATTGTCAATCAGATCTTCATTTCAACATCTGATGGTCAGGATGAGTCGAAATAATTCATTCCCCAAAGATATTTAATTGGACTGTAGACGGTGTGTGTGTGTGTGTGTGTACACACATATATAAGCATGTATTCATTTAGCTGACTAAAAATATTTAAAATCAGTCCTAAGCACATAGACAGTCCTTTTTACTCTTTCTCTCCACTACAATACGCCCTCAGAGTGTAGCTACTGACCCCCAGAGAATAAGCACCCCTTTAAGGATGAAAAAAATGTGTGAAGGACCATTCAGCTTGTCCTTGCGG
>NW_011410526.1:0-664 GCF_000754665.1 Bison bison bison | reverse complement strand
GGCTCTACCTATGACCTAAGGGTGGGCATGGACTGGCCTGACCCAGAAGACAAACTCCAGGCAGATTTTCTTTCTCTTCATGTCAGAGACTTTGGGGGACTGGACAGAATTTTGAATGTGGTCAATGTCTGTTTCTCAGAAGCTTAATAACAAAGGAAGACTTTTCTACTCACAGTCTTCACAGTTGATTCCACTGTAGCCAAATGGACACCTAAAATACAAGAAGGAAAAGGAAACTGTGGTAAAGAACCTTATGAAAGCAGGTCAGAGTTCCTACCCAACCTCCATGTCTTCCGTGCATCCTTCTTTCATTGTCTTCTCCCCGTTCTGTCTCCTCTTTCTCTTTTCTTCCTTATGCACCCCGATCTTCCAGGTAAGTACCTTTCATGGCTCTCGGGAAGATTGAGGGGGCATACAATGCTGTGTGGTTCCATTGGCTACCAGCTGAATGCTCCATCTTCAGAGCACTGGGAGGATTCATTGGTTTGGGTGAAGATGAGTCCCAGAGGCCTAGCACTTAGTGGGACCCCTCAAGCTGGGAGACCACATGGCTCACTCTATTACTTATTTGCTGCCCTGTGAGCAGGGACTTGCCATTTATATTCTCTGAGCTTTAGTTTTGTCACTTGAAAATGGGGGAATGAATACATTCCTGAAGTTGTTA
>NW_011410525.1:0-504 GCF_000754665.1 Bison bison bison | reverse complement strand
ATTGGCAGAAGGATTCTTTACCACTGAGCCACTACGGAAGTCATACAAATTTGCTTGCAGGATTTTAGTAGACATGTCAGACCAGGGATTGAATCCCAGCCAGAGTAGTGAGAACACTAACGCCTAACCACTGGACAACCAGGAAACTCCTTATTTTTGTTTTCTAATCTTTTATTTTCCTTTGGCATTTAAAATGTAAGAGAAGTACACAAGGGAAAATTATAAATCTAACTTAATGGGAATGCAGTGTACTAAGATATAATCTGTGAAAATAACATAAAAGATTTTAAAGCTGCAAAGGAACAAAAGTAATTTGATACTAAACTATTAAGTATACGTTAGTTATATATACCTGACCAAAAACGACTTAAATCTGGAAAAAAGAAGATGCCTGATGAGGTTGGGTCACTTAGATCACAGATTGATATTCAATGGAAACCACAAATTAAATGAAAACACTATTGTACAGTAATTAGCGTCAATTAAAATAAATAAATTTATATT
>NW_011410524.1:0-559 GCF_000754665.1 Bison bison bison | reverse complement strand
GGATGATGATGAGATGTCACTACATACTTATTAGAACAGCTATCAATAAAAAGAGAAGTAACAGTATCAAATGTTGGCAATAAGGCAGAGAAACTGGATCATTCAACACTGCTGCTGGGAATTGATGGAAGACATTTTCACATATTGAGGTATGGGGAACTTGTTCTAGTTTATACATGATTTTAACTTAAGCTAATTAGAATAGCCTGTTTTGAAGAATGCGTTTAAAAATCAAAATGGAGCAACTGTGGTTCAGGCACCCAAAATGGAGCTGAGTGGCCATTTGGAATGTGCTTTCAGACACATTCCTGCATCACTAAAAACTTGAATTTTCTGGATTGTATTAGACTCAAAGACACCACCAGCTAGTCTCAAAATACTGCCTGTTTGCAGCTGCTAGCTTCAACTTTATGGTCTCAAGTCTTCCTCGTGTAACTCTACAACCATTTTACTCTACAACCATTCCATACCCCAAACAATTCTTGCTTAACAAGCACTCTTACTTCTTGGCAGCTCCAACTATAACTCATGAGAAACTGTAATTTTGTGGGTTTTGCCT
>NW_011410523.1:0-654 GCF_000754665.1 Bison bison bison | reverse complement strand
TGACTCTACACTTTTCTGCTATAAGAGATTGCTGAGAAGCCCTGTGATGGATAAAAATAAATAAGTTTGTTTTTTGCTAAGAATACCAGGTCCCATCTTTCTCAAAAAAATAATTTAACACTTTGTAATTTGTATATGGTCACTTTCACACATCGCTAAGCCCCAGGATATTTTGAGTCCATCTGTTGAATACTCAGACATCTCCATCAATCACATAGCAGATGCTGTGCAATCAGAACCTTTGGCTCTCTTCCCTGATTTTTGGATGGAAGAGAGGGCCAGTTAGGGGTTTTGGAGACAGCACTTCAATTTCTAGTGGAGGCACTTGCCCATGTAGGGCAGCAACCTGATGCTCTAGTGATATCTACTCAGCCAGGTTTTTTCCATCCACTTTGGTGCCAGAAGGCTGTGGCCTAGATGGGTCTTTAGCCACTACTCCCAGACCACTCTTTGCATGCCAGACCTTTAGGAATGCTTGTCGATTAAGAAAGCTTCCCAATAGATCTCATCTGTTGTTTAGTTGCTATGTTGTGTCTGACTTTTTGCAACTTCATCAACTGCAGCACCCCAGGCTTCCCTGTTCTTCACTATCTCCTGGAGTTTGCTCAACCTCATGTCCATTGAGTCATGATGCCATCCAACCATCTCATCTTC
>NW_011410522.1:0-729 GCF_000754665.1 Bison bison bison | reverse complement strand
GATTGAACCAGGTCTCCTGCATTGTAGGCAGATTCTTTACAGTCTGAGCCACAGAGAAGATCCTTATCACCCTGAAGGGGAACTATTTAGTTTTCTGTCTCCCCATCTCCCAAGCAACTCCTTGGGCATAGCTCTGTCTCTCTTATTTTTCTGGCTATACATGTAAATCCTAGTAATTCTCCATAGAAGTATTTAGCAAAATTTGAATAAATGAATGGACATGCTCAATGACATCAAATGGGAGAAGACAGCTTGTATTTGCATTACTGAAGATTAGAGATCTGAGCACTGTTTAAAGATGCCTTCATTAAACACAGCCTGATCTTTTCTTCTTTCTCTCTTCCCTACCCAAATATCCTCCCTCCTTCCCTCCTTTCCCCCTGCCCCCCTGCCCCTTACACACACACACCCTTTATACAGCTATTTCAAAAATAGTAAAAAAAGCAAATGTGAGAATTTTCACTTTTCTCAACCTATGCACCTAAGGAGGGTGTTAGATTTAAGGCCTAAAGTGGGGGGGGCGGTTATTACAATGGCACTTTCCCCAACAGATTTAAGAGTGTTTTCTGTACTTTACCTTTTCATGTCAGAAAATCAATATGTTAAAATTCATGTAATGTCAATTTCCAGTATGGATATTTTCACATGCAGTAGCAAATAGTGGCTGGTTAATGTTTCTTTCGAAAATGTGATTATACTTAATTATTTATAAATGATCCCTTGCTTTTT
>NW_011410521.1:0-827 GCF_000754665.1 Bison bison bison | reverse complement strand
ACCCATGGAAGTCAGTGTACTTGTGAAAATTTATTATATATAAAAGTATAGCCACCACTGCTCTGTTTCTGTTTGCATGGTACACCTTTATCTATTACTTCAGTTTCAACCTGAGTGTGTCCTTAAGATTAAAGTGATTCTCTTGTAGGCAACATATTGTTGATCTTGTTACTTTTAGCCTTTCAATTAGTCTATGTCTTTCAATGTGGAATTCAATCCATTTACATTTAACATGATTATTGATAGGTATTGATATGAAATTATTATTTTCATTGTATTGTTTCTTTTTTTGACAACTTTAAAGTTCCTTCCTTACTTTCTTCTTATCTGTTGTCTTCCTTTGTAATTTATTGATTTTTTAAAAAAGGATTACACATTGATTCTTTTATCTTTTTTGAATCTATTAAGTGTTCTTACTTTGCAGTTTTTTAAAGATTGTTAACACAAAATATCTTATAGCTATAGTAGTCCCCATTAAGTTGATACAAACATAATTTCAACTATGTATATAAACTGTATCCCTCCTCTCATTTTATACTACTGATATCACACTTTGCATCTTTCAATATTGTGTGTGCATTTTTACAAATACTGCCTAATTTATTCTTTTTTATCTCTTTGTAGTGATATCTATTGAAATTGTCACTTAACAGAATGCAAACATATTAAGTATATTTCTAATTTCACTCATCTATTGTGTTGATTTTCGCTATGGCTCCAAAATCCATTCTGTGACTTATTTAGTAATTCTTTTTTTTTTTTCAAAGTTTAGTGTAAAATAGTATAAACTACATTTTTAATGTCTTTCTAGCATACCTGTTTTATTA
>NW_011410520.1:0-529 GCF_000754665.1 Bison bison bison | reverse complement strand
AGTAAAGTAATTTGTGAAATATTTTCTGTCCATCATAATGTCCTCATTTCTTGACTGACAAAAGAGCTGGGATTTTCCACCTGCCAATGCAGGAGATACAGGTTCGATGCCTGGTCTAGAAGATTCCACATGTCACAGAGCAGCTAAGCCTGTGGGCCAGAACTACTAAAGCAGCACTCTAGTCCTGGAAGCTGCGATTACTGAGCCCACATGGGAGAACTACTGAAGCCCGTGCACCCAGGAGAAGGCAAAGCAAATAAGAAGCCCGTGCACTGCAACTGCAGAGTAACCCCTACTTGCCCAACTTCAGGAAAAGTCCAAGCAGCAAGGAGCACTTGCTGCAGCCAAAATGAATGAATAAACAAAATTATTAAAGATAGCAAATGTATTTATTTTAAAAAATGAAAATTTGGATTCTGGAAGAAGCCAAGTATGACATTTCTTCTGAGCAGGAATTTCTGATTCTGACCTGAATCATAACTCTATTTTTGTAGCACGAGAAAGATCCCTGGATTGTGGAGAATGAGGT
>NW_011410519.1:0-570 GCF_000754665.1 Bison bison bison | reverse complement strand
GCGATGGTTCAAGCACACGTCTAGGTATGATTTACTACATTGTCTCCCCAGACAGGTTTTCTCTCTTTTTCTTGCTGACATGCCGCCCTATTTCCTCTTGATTTCCTCCTTTCTGCAGGGGTATCTGACCATCTGAGCCCTAAGGCCATGCCACGGTGTCACAAAGAGCTGTTCTCCTCCTTCTATCTCCTCCCGTCCTCAGTGTTCCTGGCGCTGCAGCAGCGCTCGGACCCTCCCACACCCTCCACTCGCCCAGCAGCTCAGCTCTCGGGATGACTGGCTCCTTGAGCTTGCTGAGTGGGATGGGCAGTGACGAGCCCCCCGCATTTTGCAGCCTCTCGTCCCCTCCAGTCTCTGCCGATGAGCCAGGCCTGGGAACAGAGGCCCCGGTGCCCAGCGCTGGCCCTTGGGTCCCTGCCAAGAGGCGCCGCGGGTCTGCAGGTGCCCACTCAGTGATTTCTCTGGTTCACTAGGGCCCGGTGATGGGAACACAGCGGGCGTCAGGGCACCTCCAGGAACAGGCCCTGGAGGACGAAGGAGAGTCTCCTCAGGCCCTGCTGCCCACAGGAG
>NW_011410518.1:0-510 GCF_000754665.1 Bison bison bison | reverse complement strand
ATAAATTTAATTTTACAATTGGTTAAATTTATCCCTAAATATTTTGAATTTTTGGATGCTATTGTAAATAGAATTATTTTCTTCTTTTTTATTTTGGATTCTTTAAGTATATAGAAACACAATTGTGTTTTGTATAGTGAGCTTGTATCTTACAATCTTGCTGAAACTGTTCATTAGTTCTAACAGTTTTTTAGTGGATTCCTTGGGATCTACTATATACAAGATATTGTCATTGGCAAATATAGTTTTATTTCTTCTTTCCCAATTTCAATTCAGTTAGTTGCTCAGTCGTGTCTGACTTTTTGTGACCCCATGAACCACAGCATGCCAGGCCTCCCTGTCCATCCCTGACTCCTGGAGTCCACCCAAACCCATGGCCATCGAGTCTGTGATGCCATCCAACCATCTCATCCTCTGTCGTCCTCTTCTCCTCCTGCCCTCAATCTTTCCCAGCATTAGGGTCTTTTCGAATGAGTCAGCTCTTCACATCAGGTGGCCAAAGTATTGGAG
>NW_011410517.1:0-532 GCF_000754665.1 Bison bison bison | reverse complement strand
ACCACTGTTCCCTGCCCAAAAGTAGCCAGGAGCTAAAGTGGTGGTTCTTTTTTTTTTCACTGTGTTGGGCTGAAGGGGAAGCTCCAATACTGTGGCCACCTGACGCAAAGAGCCAACTCTTTGGAAAAGACTCTGATGCTGGGAAAGATTGAGGGCAAGAGGAGAAGAGAACAGCAGAGAATGAGATGGTTGGATGACATCACCAACTCGATAGACATGAGTTTGAGCAAACTCCAGGAGATGGTGGAGAGGCCTGGCATGCTGCCGTCCATGCGATCGCAAAGAGTTGGACACAACTGAGCATCTGAACAGCAAACCAGGTCTTAGTCCGGCACATGGGATCTCTGCAGTGTCATGGGGGATCTTTCTCTGTGGCTCCGGGACTCTCTAGTTGTGGCTCGCAGGCTCCAGAGCACAGGCTCAGTACTTGTGGCACACTGAGTGGCTCCACAGCTTGTGGGATCTTAGTTCCCCAACCAGGGATCAAACTTACATCCACTGCATTGCACAGTGAATTCTTTAACCCCTGGAC
>NW_011410516.1:0-655 GCF_000754665.1 Bison bison bison | reverse complement strand
TAAACTATGTATTAAATATTTGCATGTTATTGCCCCACTTATGCAGCCATAAAGCTAATTTTAAAATGAAATATAGACACACATTCATTAACTGATTTACTGATAATGGAATCATGATTCCTTACAGCTCTAAAATTTGGGAATTTTGACAAAGGTCCTTCAGAATACCCATTTATTTCTGGAGGTACTTTTAGGCTCCAATAGCTGCTTCTTCTGAGAAAGCAAACATACTCCTGATTTCTCTTAAAGCACCTTCATCTGACATTGGTTTTAGTAAATTAAGAGCCTGGAATTTAGAACTTCTTCATCACTGACTTTGACAAGAGAGTAGTGAGTGTGGACAAAAATACAAATGCGGTAAATGTGATAAATGTATTCATTACTTTAATTGTGGTGATGGCATCACTGATATATGTCTATGTCCAAATCCCTTATGTAAAAATGTATGCCTTAAATATGTGCAACTATTTGTATATTACATGTGGCTCAATAAAGTTAAAAATAAGAACACAATAAAGGACATGTAGTTTTCTAAGCTAGTTTAAAATTTTAATTTAAAAGGGAATTGAATATTAACAAATAATGAAATTTCTAGGTACTTTCTTGCTACTATGAACCCTACAACATAGTTATGTTCAAAGAGATTCTTCTTCCT
>NW_011410515.1:0-828 GCF_000754665.1 Bison bison bison | reverse complement strand
TTAGAATTCTTCATGAAAAAATAAGCATACTGAAAATATAAGCATATTGTTTCAGGAAGGTGATAAATCTCAGTTCCATCTCAGGACATCAGTTCTTCCCACCAGCTATCTTTCTCACGCCCCTTGCCCCATGCTCAAAGATTAGTGACTCTTGTTGGAAGTCCATTCCAGTTCACATTCCTGGAAAGAAAAGCCCTTCTCTGATAAAGAGAACCCATGTCCTGTGGGGCCTAAATGTCTATATCCGTTCATTTATTGAGAAGGAAGGCTTTTCAGGTTTTATGTTACAGCTGAAAAGCAAATCCATCTGCTCTGCCATCCCCAACAAGCCTGCAGCTTGTGCCATCTCCCAGCTTCCCATGGTTGCAGGGTCCTCTGACTCCCCAGCCTATCCTGGGCTCTCCCTCCATTGGTTGTAAAATCCAGGCTCCTGCATAGCTCACTTCCCCCACCCCTGCCTCACCCTTGAGCTGCTGGCTCCACTTGGCAAAATGCCCCAACACCACTAGAGTCTCCATTAGCAAGCATGTTTAAGAGATAAAGCAGGCAGAGAGCCTTTTTTAAAAATTTTTTGAGTATTTAAAAAAAATATTTATTATACATTAAACAGAAACCCCCAAGAAACAAATACATAGCTTAATGAATTCTTATAAAGCCAGCATCCATGTAACCAGTACCAAATAGAACTTTGCCAGAACTACCCCCTTCACCCCCCAGCCCCTTGGGAACAACTGTCCAGGGTTTTCTAGTCATCACGTAACATTTTTAAAAAGATATATGCTAATGGATGTTTCTGAAATGTTCCACGAAAGCCTTTTTAGTGCCAAA
>NW_011410514.1:0-570 GCF_000754665.1 Bison bison bison | reverse complement strand
GCCAAAGATGACCCGGTGGAGGAGGAGGAGGGTGAATACACACTCTCATCTCCTTGTCCCATGCCCTCCCATCTTCTGCTTATCTAACCCACCTGAAACCAAGTGGCCAGGGCAGTCCACGTAGGTCAGCCTCCCAGGACTACAGAGCAGGGTGCTGGTGAGAATGGTGGAGGATGGGTCTGGACAAGCAAATAGAAGATAGCCAACACACCAAAATCTTACTGAGGGTGAGGTTAGGGTGGTGTAAGGCGAGAAGGGTGTTTTGGAGAATTACCAGGTGTTCCACGTAGAGCTCTAAATGAGTGTGGCTGGGGCTTGAAATGCAACCATTTACAGACTTTATGTTGTACCATATGACATTACCATTTTTATAGGTAAAACACCTGGAAAAATTGGCAATTTCATATAGTTCAACCTAATATTCTGTGTATTTTCCCATAAAGTTGCTAATAGATAAACTACTCATACCAGATGACTAAATATGTTGCTTCTCACTTGTCAGAGTTAGGGTTGTTAAACAGAATGGGTATTCTAATTGGACTACATGAAACATTTTTTTCTTCTTTGGTT
>NW_011410513.1:0-515 GCF_000754665.1 Bison bison bison | reverse complement strand
CCCACCAGGGAAGTCCTGAGACTTTTTTTTTCAGTTATTGAATGTCCGATTTTTATTGTTGAATTGCCCATTGCTCCTTTCAGTTCTGTCAGTTTTGCTTCATGTATTTCAGGGCTTTGTTGTTACATGTGTATACATTTATAATGTGTATATTTTCCTGATACAGTGATTCTTCTGTCATTATAAGATGTCTCTCTTTATCTCGAGTAACATTTCTTGTTTTCAAGTCTCTTTTGTCTGATATTAATATAGCTATTCCAGCTCTTTATGTGGAGAAGGCAATGGCACCCCACTCCAGTTCTCTTGTCTGGAAAATCCCATGGATGGAGGAGCCTGGTGGGCTGCAGTCCATGGGGTCGCAAAGAGTCGGACACAACTGAGCGACTTCACTTTCACTTTTCACTTTCATGCATTGGAGAAGGAAATGGCAACCCACTCCAGTGTTCTTGCCTGGAGAATCCCAGGGATGGGGGAGCCTGGTGGGCTGCCGTCTGTGGGGTCCCACAGAGTCAGAC
>NW_011410512.1:0-513 GCF_000754665.1 Bison bison bison | reverse complement strand
TTGATGGTTGGGACAACTTCATTAACAGCTGTGAGTCCACAGAATGAGCCTGGTCCTTTTGCAGAGATGGTCTGTCCATCATCTGTTTTGTATTTCCTGTTGGGCATTTGTGTTGTTGCGAATCACAGCTTGATAGAGAGTTAGAGTCTGGATTAAAGCATTGTCCTTTAGAGCATGAGGAAGTAGGTACCTTCAGAAATTTGTTTTGATGTTCATATATCAAATGGGAAAAAGGAATAGTAACATGCACATTAGTGAGGCTCCTATCACAGTAATCAAGCTGTGGGAAGGTAAGGACAAGAAAGCATGATCTGCCTCTGTCAAACTGAGTTCATCCTCTAATATGTTTCTTAAACAGTCTATTTTTCTTGAGAAACAAATGAACAAAACAAAACAAAAAAACCTCTACTTAGTTAAACTCATCCAGTTCTTGGAGTTTCCTGTTCCCTAAATGAATAACTCTTACAAATCTCCATCCCTTGCTTACCATGTCTTATTATAATTATTCCATGT
>NW_011410511.1:0-599 GCF_000754665.1 Bison bison bison | reverse complement strand
TACGCAGCTCCCCTCCACTTCCGGTTCGAAGGCGAGGAGCTCGGCCAGTAACCGCAGCAACCGTTTGGCGGAGACTTAGTGTCCAGGACTCGTCTGGAACCAAGGTGAGGACCTGAATGGAGCTGAAGGGACTTTCCCAACCCTCCCAGTAATAAAAGTGACCCATCCACATCCCACCCCTGTGATATGGCTCTTGTGGGCCCCTCAGAGCTATCGGCTGAATGTGGTCTAGAGTGTCTCAGGCAAGGCGTTGGTTTGGGGGGGTAGGCCCAGATTCTACCCCATAGGAGGTCTAGGACCTAGACTGTGGCCCCGAGGGCTGAGGAGCAGAGTTCGACACTGCAAGAGGGCCACACTGAGCAACTCCCCTATATTGGGCTCTAGGAGGCCTCGGTTAAGCTGGCCAACTGTGGTGCCCCCTGGTGTCCACTGGAGGTGGTTTTGGTGAAGTGAGAACCTTGCTCTAACCGAATAAACCCAGTTCAACAAAGGGAGCTAGTCTGCAACATGATTCATGGTTGTGACGCTGAGTAAGGATGGCGGCCACTTCCTTAAGAAACAGGGCCACATAAAGGGCCAGCCCTGTTTTAAGGCCTGGG
>NW_011410510.1:0-643 GCF_000754665.1 Bison bison bison | reverse complement strand
TGAAAGACCACAGGCCAGTTACCCTAAAGTGTCACCTAGACTCTCAACAGACTTTGTGTAAGCAAGAAATAAACTTTAGTTGGGTTAACATATTGAATTTTGGAAGTTGTTTGCAATATATACTAGTCAATCTTGTCTAATGCATTTTATTGATATTTTCATAAAGCTCTTTTGATTGGCCAACTTAGATCTTTCTTAAGAAATAGTTTCCTCAACATTATTTCTCTGAAAATTATTTTTACTTTATCTATTTTGTTCTACAAAATAGTTAGGAGATAAAATTATGTTTTGATTTGCAGTGACTGTGTGGATCACAGTAAACTGTGGAAAATTCTGAAAGAGATGGGAATACCAGACCACCTGACCTGCCTCTTGAGAAATTTGTATGCAGGTCTGGAAGCAACAGTTAGAACTGGACATGGAACAACAGACTGGTTCCAAATAGGAAAAGGAGTACGTCAAGGCTGTATATTGTCACCCTGCTTATTTAACTTCTACGCAGAGTACATCATGAGAAACGCTGGACTGGAAGAAGCACAAGCTGGAATCAAGATTGCCGGGAGAAAAATCAATAACCTCAGATATGCAGACAACACCACCCTTATGGCAGAAAGGAGGAGGAGCTAAAAAGCCTCTTGATGAA
>NW_011410509.1:0-584 GCF_000754665.1 Bison bison bison | reverse complement strand
AAAGCTTTGGGCCCTTTGATTTCTTTGCCAGTTGTCTCAGCACAGTTTGTTGATGTTTTGTGAAAATATCTTTAGTTTATAAATAAACATATAAAATTAAGTAATTTTACGTATGAGCATCTAGAAATTGAACTAGAAACCCTTTTGGAAATGGGCTGAAGTCCTAGGGATTTGTTCTAAGGAAGTAAACCTGTGGAAGTAAAAGCAACTAACGAAATAACCATTCTCAAATCCCATATCCTTAGAGATGCTATTGTGATATAACTAAACAATCTAGAAAAATCCCTAAATGATCAATAGTAGCACATGAATTCCTATTTACAATAATAATTACTATAAAGCTAAACTTGTAGTATTTACCATACATCAAGCACTCTAAATTATTTTAGACATTAATTTAGTCTATGGTCATACCCATGATCATATCCGTTTTGCTCATAAAATGGGTATAGTCATTATCATCTCTGTGTTAGATGAGGAAACTGGGGCACAAAGAAGTTAAGTGATTTGTCCAAAGTCAAACAGCTACAAAATGATAGAATTAGCATGCAAGCCCGGGCAGTGTTGCTTGAGGATGTGTTCTT
>NW_011410508.1:0-538 GCF_000754665.1 Bison bison bison | reverse complement strand
CAAATCAGGAGACACAGGAGATGTGGGTTCAATCCCTGGGTCAGGAAGATCCCATGGAGGAGGAAATGGTAACCCACTTCAGTATTCTTGCCTGGAAAATTCCATGGACAGAGGAGCCTGGTGGACTACACTAAAGAGTTGGACACGACTGAGCAACTGAGCACATATGTGTAGATTTACTAGAGAAACCCTAAGAGACTGGAGAATGCAGGGTGAGAATAGAGTTCAGGAACTAGTGGAGTGTCTAAAGGAGTGGGAATAATCTTGGAGCCACTGAGAAAGGGCTGGAACAGCTGACATCTTTCTGCATGTGGAGAGGACAGAGGGAGGAAAGCCAGAGGGAGAAACTTGGCTAAGAACCCATGGGTCTAATTTCCCTGCTGATTGCCTAAGCTGAAAAACTTCAAACCTCAGAAACTGCTTTCTCAGATAGGATCTTTTAAAATCACCTCCAGGGACAGCCCTTTTATGTCTAGTTATTTTCTATTGTTAGAGACCAAAGAACTTCAGAGAGATCTGTATACAGATGAAGAAACTG
>NW_011410507.1:0-618 GCF_000754665.1 Bison bison bison | reverse complement strand
CCATTTCCAGCAAGCAATGCGGTGAAGTGTGGAACAGTGTCCCAGGCATGGGAACCAGCCTGTGCAGATCCATCACTTAAGACTGAACAGGTTGTGTTCAGGGAACTTAAAGTCTCCATTATGTTTGGTGATCAGAAAACAGGGGACAGGATTCAGCTCTGGACTGGGAACCTTTGGAGCTGGGCTTCTTTTTTGAAAGTGGTGGGAGCTATGAAAAGTTTGGAGCAGAGAAGAGAGTGATCCGATTTTGTCCTTAACAGGATATCTCTGGCTGTACAGTGAAGAAAAGACTATGGGGGTATAGGAAAGGGGACTGTTGATGATGGCTGGGCCAGAGTGGTGACTACAGAGATGAGAGACAAGTGCTTGGATTCTGGTGGGTTTTGTTTTGTTTTTTAAAGTAGAACCAACCAGATTTTCTGATGTGGAAGGTGTGAGAAAGAAGGGGGAAGAGTCACAGATGACTCCACAGTTTTTTTTGCCTGAGAAGATGTAAGGGGGAAAAAAAAGCCTCAATTGAATTTGTGAAGTTGCTGGTGAGAGTAACTTTCAGAGGTAGTATCAGGGGTTAGGTTTTAATCATGTTGAATCTGCGATGTTCCAAAGACATCTGAATTG
>NW_011410506.1:0-523 GCF_000754665.1 Bison bison bison | reverse complement strand
ATTCACCATGACGGTTTTGTATTTTATGACAGGAAACTTGGTCTTAACCATGTTTACGATTCCCTCTCCCTCACCTCAAGTCCAAATTCTTGCTGAGTTCTGTCCATTTTACTTCGTAAACGTCTAATGCATCTACTTTTTCTAAAACATCTATTTCTGTGTCATTGACTACGCTAAAACCTCTGACTGAGTGGAACACAACAAATAGAGAAAATTCTTAAACAGAGGGCAGTGCCAGACTACTCGACCTGTCTCCTCAGAAACCTGCATGGGGGCCAAGAAGCACCCGTTAGAACCAGAGTTGGAACAAATGACTGCTTCATAGTTGGGGAAGGAAAACGGCAAGGCTGTACATTGTCATGCTGCTTATTTAACTTATACGCAGAGTACATCATGCAAAACGCTGGACTGGATGACTCAAAAGCTGGAATAAAGATTGCTGGGAGAAATCTTGACAAGCTCAGATACACAGATGACACCACTCTAATGGCAGAAAGTGAAGAGCGACTAAAGAACCTTTGGA
>NW_011410505.1:0-674 GCF_000754665.1 Bison bison bison | reverse complement strand
ACAGGATGTGTAAATCAGATGTGAAATGGACAGGGAGGTCCCCTGTCTGTAAAGTAAGTCACTAGTGAGAAGTGAGAGTGAGTCCCTGCAGAACAGATTCGTGTCCAGGTGGAAGAACCCCAAGGAGTAGCCTCTTGGAGGCACTGTCTGTTATCCCCCCAAATCCATGCTTGCTGTGTGTGAGCTGTGTGTGTGTGAGTATGTGTGCAGTCTGTATTGGATGCAGAGGTGGCAGAAGTTCAGGAGAGATGCAGATCTCATTATTTGCAGATCACATTATAAGTCAAAGAGAAACGTGCTATGCGTTAAAAGGAAAGTAAAATACATAAAGGAAAGTAAAATACATTATGTCTTTGGAAAATGTATTTTTTAATGAAAATGGGCAAAGATCACCAATATTGGTGAATATATAACATAGGTCTGTTATTTTGGAGACCACACAGATATTTGGTGGTAGAATATAAGTTTATGTGTCTTTGACATTGGTTCTGCTTTCTAAACTTACAAAAACGATGAACACCAGAATAATGCAGTAATGACTCACAGAGTTGTGTATTTACAAATAAAAGTAACACCGACTCAGAGCTGATAGCATCACACCTTCAGCTTCTCTGCCAAACCATAATTAGAGATGACAGCTAAGCATTAGAAATGGACATGACAGAGTGTGATAC
>NW_011410504.1:0-524 GCF_000754665.1 Bison bison bison | reverse complement strand
ATAAGGTTGGTCCAGTGATTTGTGTAAGCTTTGTGTAGGGTGTTGCTTATGCTTTGGATCTGGTGTGAGGAGGTGAGATCTTTTTGTTTTCTTTTCCTCTCATGGGCATGGCTGAATGAGGTGGCAATCCTGTCTACTTATGATTGGGTTTGTATTTTTCTCTTTTTGTGATTTGAATGAGGCGTCCTGCATAGGGTGCTACTGGCAGTTGGATGATACCAGGTCTTATATAGAAGTGGTTGCCTTTGTGGGAGTTCTCACTGTTTGATACTCCCTAGTATTAGAAGTTCTCTGGCAGTATAGTTTTTGGTGTAAGTGCACCCATTCCAAAGCTCAAGGCTTGATCTCTGGCTGAGAATGGAGATTCCATATGTGGTTTGTTATGGCATTAAATGGGATTAAAACAAGTACACAAAAACAAGAAAAAAAGGTGCACCACAGACAAATGTCAGTTACAAAATCAGGCAAAGAACAACTAAAATAATGGAATATACACATGCATATATACTCATAAGCAAAACCAA
>NW_011410503.1:0-607 GCF_000754665.1 Bison bison bison | reverse complement strand
CCCTCTCCTCCAAGGGATCAAACCCACATCTCTTGTGTCTCCTGCATTGGCAGGAGGGTTCTTTACCACTAGCACCACCTGGGAAGCCCCAGTTGACATCATCATCTCTTGTAATGTTGTATTATTCCTATATATATAGCATACTTGTATACACAGTATATTTTAATTATTATTCTATTATTCTCATAGCATTTAAAACCTTTTATGTGTTTATATCTTGACACTCAACCAGTTTATAAGTATTTTGAGGAGAGAAGACTTGTATTACCTTCTCCCACATAGTACCTCGTGTAAGTATAAGCTCATTAAATATTTGTTGAAGGCAGTATGTTGTAGTGGGAAAAGCATTAGAATCTTGACTCTGTTCTTAGTTATTGTATGATCTCAATCTCCCTGAGCCTCAGTTTCCTCATCTGTAAAATGAGGATGATAATAAGTGTACCTACCCCATTGTTACTGTTGTTTAGTCACCAAGTTATGTCTGATTCTTTGTGACCCTATGGACAGTAGCCCACCAGGCTCTGTCCATGGGATTTCCCAGGCAAAAATACTAGAGTGGGTTGCCGTTTCCTTCTGCAGGGGATCTTCCTCGCCCAGGGATCGAACC
>NW_011410502.1:0-740 GCF_000754665.1 Bison bison bison | reverse complement strand
ATGAGTATTCAGGGTTGATTTCCTTTTGGATTGACTAGTTTGATCTCCTTGCTGTCCAAGGGACTCTGAAGAGTCTTCTCCAACACCACAGTTCAAAAACATCAATTCTTTGGCCATCTGCCTTCTTTACGGTCCAACTCTCACATCCATACATAACTACTGGAAAGACCATAGCTTTAATTATACGGACTTTTGTCGGCAAAGTGATGTCTTTGCTTCTTAATATACTGCCTAGGTTTCTCATGGGCTTCCCTGGTGGCTCAGAAAGTAAAGAATCTGCCCCCAATGTGGAAGAATTTGGGTAGGGTAGATCCCCTGGAGAAAGGAATGGCAACCTACCTCAGTATTCTTACCTGGAAAATTCCATGCACAGAGGAGCCTGGTGAGCTACAGTCTGTGGAGTCGCAAACAGCTGGACATGACCGAGAGACTCACACACACGCACACACACACACACGCTAGGTTTGTCATAGCTTTCCATCCAAGAATCAATTGTCTTCTAATTTCATGCCTGCAGTCATCATCTGCAGTGATTTTAGACCCAAGAAGAGAAAATCTGTTGCTGCTTCCACCTTTTCCCCTTCTATTTGCCATGAAGTGGTGGGACTGGATGCCATGATATTAGTTTTTTTTAATATTGAGTTTTTAAGGTGACCTTTTCACTCTCCTCTTTCACCCTCATCAAGGGGCTCTATAGTTCCTCTTCACTTTCTGCCATTAACGTGGTATCATCTGCATAT
>NW_011410501.1:0-574 GCF_000754665.1 Bison bison bison | reverse complement strand
TCAAAGCTGATCCTCTTACAACTACATGAGAAGTTGCTGAAGAACTCAATGTCGACCATTCTACAGTTGTTTGGCATTTGAAGCAAACTGAAAAGATGAAAAACCTTGATAAGTGGGTGACTCTTGAGCTGACTGAAAATAAAAAATATCATCATTTTGAAGTGTCATCTTCTCTTATTCTGTGCAACAGTGAACCATTTCTCAATCAGAGTGTGACATGCAATGAAAAGTGGATTTTATATGACACATGGTGATGACCAGCTGAGTGTCTGGACCAAGAAGAAGCTCCAAATCACTTCCCAAAGCCAAACTTGCACCAAAAAAAGTCATGGTCACTGTTTGCTGGTCTGCTGCTAGTCTGATCCACTACAGCTTTCTGAATCTCTGCAAAACCATTACATCTGAGAAGTATGCTATAAGATGCACTGAAAACCGCAATGCCTGCAGCCAGCGTTGGTCAACATAAAGGGCCCAATTCTTCTCCACCACAACACCCAACTACACATCGCACAACCAAGGCTTCAAAAGTTGGACGAATTGGGCTACGAAGTTTTGCCTCATCCTCCATATTCAT
>NW_011410500.1:0-508 GCF_000754665.1 Bison bison bison | reverse complement strand
AGCTTATTCAATATACTAATATTAAAAAGAAAAGAGAAATAGAAACAGCAGAGGATACATCATCAAATTGGGTTCTGACCAACATCCAGACGCAAACAGTGCTGAGAAGTCCCATGACATAGCACATCTGGGGTCTCAATTTGTTACAGAATCCAAGTTCGCTCTGCTCGCCACACAGGCCAGAGAGACAAGGAGTTGAGGCCAGGAAGAAGAGAATTTATTTGGGGAGCCCGCTGACTGAGAAGATGCCAAGCTAGCACCTCAAAATGACCATCTTATCGGGGTCTGGATGCCAGGTTCTTTTATAGATCAGAGATGGGGAGGTGTGGAAGCAAAGTAAAAAGGCCATTAATCTTGCAAATCTCCTAGAATGTCAAGACTCAGGCATGGGATATGTTAATTTCTTCCTTCCTGCCATCTACAGGTGGTCAGGATTCTGAACAAAGGCACTTTAGTTTAACAGGCAGAGGAGCAGGATTCTCTAAGGTAGGACATTCAGTATGATTAT
>NW_011410499.1:0-500 GCF_000754665.1 Bison bison bison | reverse complement strand
TATGTTTTGACTGTGGGCCATTTCGTATTTATTGATCATTAAAGTTAAATAAACCTTGTTTTCTTTTTTTTGTGGATATATCCCAGGCACACAGTAAATAATTTGTGCCTGAGTATAATAAAATTACAGTTGAAAAGTAGACAGGATAAATGTTTATGTTTACATGCATATTTTCTTAAATTATAAACAAAGTTAACATTAGGTATTATCCATATGGAAAGATATTTTAGACTATTGAATATTAAACTTCTCATGTCTCTTATTTTACTTATGGTAAATAATTTAACAGTGTCTTTTACTTGTAACTCACATGCAGAGGAAGTAATGAAAGTTCAGTCCTAGATTCAAATCCCAGTTCTGCCATCTGCTGATTCTACTGCCTTGGCCAAAGTATTTAACTGCACATCAGTCTTCATCTGTGTCTGGCCATGAACTTCTTGATAGACTGTCTTGCTCATCTTTGAATCTCCCATTTAGAACAGTGCTTTGGTGATAGATAT
>NW_011410498.1:0-3929 GCF_000754665.1 Bison bison bison | reverse complement strand
TAACAGCTACTCTGTGTCCCCTAGGTTTCACTGAGGACCTGCCAGTCAACCCAACTTGTGACAGGACCACCGAAGAGACTCCATGTGTCTCCAAGGAAAGTTCTTTTTTTTTTTTTTTTTCTGGTCTGAGATAGAAATACTGTTTCATTTCTTTTTCAGTAGAATTAAGTTATGAGTCTTTGAAGGTGTTCATTTCAGATAGAGACGATTCCCTTGGTTGGGATAATGTGGAGTGAGGTACTTATTACCAAATCATGATGCCTCAGTCCACAGGATATTAAAATTGTTAGCATCCATTACATCCTGTTGAGTACAGATTTCTCTCTCCTGCAGTCAGATTTCCTCTAAGAAAAGAATTCTGCAATTTCCAACCCAAACAATCTTGGAAGTTCCATCCTCCAGGCAAAGGTCTTGCCTTTCATCCTGAATATGTGTTTTCTGATATTGCTGAACTCCACCACTGTTCCTCATCAGGAACTGTCACTAAATGAACCAAAGAGTGTGCATCTATGTGATCTTATCCTCATAGTGTCTTCTCTTCTGTACTTGCAGGTGGCCCTTTCAGAATGTGAAAATGGTATGTATTCTAGAATCATCCCCTTTGGGAGAAAAACTTTGTAGATGAGAAAGTTGGGGCTTTCTCTCTGGTTTTAGTGTAGAGGCCAAACTGATTCCAAATTCCTGCTGGCAATGAGTATAGGGGCCCTACTGATAGAAAGTAATGTATAAGTAGAGCAATGTGGCTGATTACTGTAGTTCCAGGAGGAAGCTGTACTATGGTTAATAGTGTAGGTTTGTGTCCATGGGACTGGGTGTGTCTCTGTGTGTAATGAATAGTGTGATTCTCCATGTGTCTGTGAATTTTCTGTCTTGTTTTTTCCTCGATATATGTCACCCTAAACATGACTGTTACTGGTGTCAACTTCCCCCCCAAATTTCCCATCACCATTAACGAGTATGTACATAAAAATTAAACCAAGTATACACATTCACTGTATCCATTGATTTTATACCAAATGAACATCCAATACCCTGAAAGACAAATCTCATCACAACCCAGGAAAATGTTTACCCTGGAGTCTTTTTAATTTTTCTTGAATTTCTTATAGGCTCTGCTGGGTCCTTATTGCTGCACAGGGTTTTCTCTGCTTGTGGAGAGTAAGGGCATCTCTCTAGTTGTGCATAGGTGTATCACTTTAGCAGCTTCTTTTGTTGCAGAGCATGGCTTCTAGGGCTCTTGGGCTTCAGTAGTTTTGGAAGGTGGGCTCAGCACTTGTGGTTCCTGGGCTCTAGAACACAGCTCAGTCCTTGTGGTGCACTGACGGGTTTAGTTTCTCCAAAGCATGTGGAATCTTTCCAGACCAGGGATTGAGCTCGAATCTCCTACATTAGCATGTAGATTCTTAAGCACTGAGGCACCAGTGAAGCCCTATACGATTCTTAATAAACAAAACTGTGTTTTAGTATCCCCCTCCTGGGTCAATCACACCTTCATTTAGTCATAAATCCCATTTCTTACTAGGTCTTATAACATTTTGATTGGTCATGATTCATCTATCATTCAAACTCTTTCCTATTAGAGCCTCAGAATGAATCTTTCCCCCTCAATCAAGGCCCCCAGTACTGGGGAGGCTCCTTCCTTCTGCAGGGATCCCTGGTGGTACCCACATGCCACACCCAGGTCTAGAGGAATCTGAGAAAGGAGGAACTTTAAAGCATAGATGAAGTTCAGGCCAGCTTTGCCTCTTAAGCTTTGAAGTGTCCAGTCAGTCCTATTAATTCAGTGCACTGTGTTGTTCAGCTTGTCTCTAGAACTTCTCCATCCTGCAACAGAAATTTTATAACCATTAAACAGACACTCCCTCTGTCAACCTCCTCCCAGTTCTTGGAACTACCCTTCTACTCTCTGCTTCTCTGAATTTTCCTTTAGAAACCTCAGGTAAATGGAATTGTGCAGTATTTGTCCTCCATTGACTACCTTATTCACTCTTACCAATATCCTCGAGCTTCATTCACAGTGCTGCGAATGACAAGATATCCTTCATTATTAAATGCTGAAAGGCTTCCAGTGTATGTGTACACCCCATTTTCTTTTTTATTTATCTGCCCATAGACACTGGGTGGTTTTCTTGGATTTTGTGTACAATATGGCCATGGATATGTGATTGTAGATATCTCCTGGACATTCTCATTTTATCTTCTTTGGACATAAACTCAAAAGAGTGATTCCTGGATCTTATGATCATCTCCTAATAATATTTTGAGGGACATCCAAACTGTTCCATAATGGCTATGTCATTTTACATTCTTACCAACAGGTACAAAATTTCCAGTTCACTACTTTGCTGCCAAAATCGTTTATTTTCTTTTTAGAATACAAAACCTGAAAGGTGATGTCTCTTTTTGACTTGGTTTCCATTTCACTGATACTTAGTGATGTTGAGGACTATTCCTATGTATATTGATCACTTCTCTGTCTTCTATGAAAAAATGTCTATTGAAGCCTTTACACATTTTTAAAAGTCAGTTATTTGCCTTTTCTTGTTTTGAAGCTGAGTTGTAGTAGTTGCTATATATTCTGGATATTGGCCCCTTATTCAGATGCAAGGTTTGCAGATACTTCCTCTTATTCCATCAGCAGCCTTTCTGTTGATGTTGAAGAGACCATCTTTTCTTGATGTGGTCAGTTTAGAACCCTGGCAAAGATCATTTGGCCTCACATGTGTGAATTTATTCAAGATTCCCTCCTTATGATTCATTGGTGTCTCTGCCTATTTTGCTGCAGGTAGAACACAGTTTTGACTGCTGTGGCATTCTTACCTGTTTTGAATTCAGAAAGCCTGAAGGCCCCATTGTCGTTCTTTGCTCTCAAGATTAGTTTTGTTCTTTGCGTTTCTCTTCGGTTGCATAAATTTCAGTATTTGGGGATTTTTTCTTTCCATTTCTATGAAAATGACATGAAACTTTGTGAGTGGTTTCAATATATATGTACATCACTTTTAGGAGTATAGGAAGGTCAACAACACTAAACATTCCAACCTATGAATATAGTATGGTATTCTGATTACTTGTCTCGTAAAAGCATTCTATGGTTTTCAGTACACAAATCTTTCACTTCCTAAGGGGCATTTTCTGTTGCCTTGCTTGGGACCTCTAGTGTCAGGGATGAAAAATATGGGCTTTTGAAGACTGTGAATGTCCCTTCCCTCCCCTCTGTACCTACTCTCTAGTTACTTGTCAGACAGGAGCTCTGGGCCATGCCCTTCACCGCTGCCTACAAGTGAGCTCCCTACTGGGAATTTGCTTTGAATCTGAGTGTTCACCTTACTATTGGAATGTTCACAAGCACTCTCCCAATCCCTGGCCTAGGTTCAAGAGCCCCAGGTATACCTATATATGAATGATCTCATCAGGGCATCAAATTGTCTACAACAGAGAAAAACCTGAAGAGGCAATTAATTACCTTTTCCTTGTCTTTGGAGCTACGAGAGCTGAACTTTCCAATGTAGTAGGCAGTAGTCAGATCTCCCTATCTATAATTAACATATTTCAAACAATAATTAACATATTTTTAAATAATCACAAAAAACACACATTTGTTGATCACAGTAGCCATATCTCCAGTGTGTCCATAACTGTTGGAATTGCAGCTTTGCAAGCTTGAATGTAAGAGCTATATTGGGCCTGTAGAAATGTAACGTTACAATGTGATTCTGTCAGCATCTCTCTCTCATATGAAATTTTGCACTGGGATTGACATCTTGTTGAAAGGCTCTGACTCCACAAACACAGGGGAGGTCTGTGAACCTGGAAGAAAGACCAGGGCGATGCTGTGTGAGCCAAGCTGAGGAGGAGAAATGGGTGGGTCAACTTGTATAATAACTGTATTATTGCTCCTGGTTGTCTTTCTGCAGACTGCTTCCTGGAAA
>NW_011410497.1:0-517 GCF_000754665.1 Bison bison bison | reverse complement strand
GGCAGAGACCTGTCCTCCCCACCCACAGTACCCGTGGAGGTGCACACAGGGGCCAGGGGTGCTGGGAGCTCTCCGGCTGTTCTGTTCTAATTAGGGGTGACCGGCAAGTGCTCCTTAGCCTGGTACTTGTTTCTCTGAGGGGTAGAGATACTCCTCAGTTCTCAAAGGACAGCCCATGGAATTCTCCAGGCCAGAATACTGGAGTGGGTAGCCTTTCCCTTGTCCAGGGGATGTTCCCAACCCCGGGATCAAACCCAGGTCTCCCTCATTTCAGGCAGATTCCTTACCAGCTGAGCCAGAAGGGAAGCCCTTCTCATAGGACAGAGGTTTTCATATCTCAAAATCCTAAAACCCTAAAAGCCTCACTCTGGACTGGCGTCACCCTGCTTTCTCCCACTGGGGCTGCCAGGAGTACCTGGGAGGCCCTGCTCGTGCTGTGGGTGGAAAGACCGCACTTCTTGGGATCATGGATGATCCATAGGGCATTCTGTGCACCTGAGGGATTAAAAGAGGGCCG
>NW_011410496.1:0-601 GCF_000754665.1 Bison bison bison | reverse complement strand
AGAAATATGTTGAATAAGAGTAGAGAATGGAGCACTTTGTATGGTTATGGAGAATGTTCCATACGCACTTGAGAATAATGTGTATTCTGCTGCTGTTGAATAGAATGTTCTTTATATGCCTGTTTAGCCCACTTGATCTAAAGTATGGTTCAAGTCTAATGTTTCCTTGTTTAAGTTGTCTTAATGATCTGTGCATTGTTGAAAGCAAGTTACTGACACCCTCTAGTATTATTGTTTTGTTGTCTATTTCTCCCTAATATCTCTTAGTATATTCTTAATATATTTAGGGATTCTGATGTTGGATGCATGCATATTTACATTTGTTAAATTTTCTTGATGAGTCAATCTCTTAGTCATTATATGATGAACTTATTTGTCTTCTGTTAATCATTTTTGGTATAAAGTCTATTTAGTTTGGTGTCTTATAGCTTCCCACCCTTCCTTTTGGTTTCCACTTGCGTGGAATATCATTTTCTATCCCTGTTATTTTAGTGTAAGATTGTCCATAGAGCTGAAGTGAGTTTTTTGTAGGCAGTATATAGTTGAGTCTTGTTTTTTAATCCATCCTGCCACTCTATACCTTGTGACTGAAGAATTCAAT
>NW_011410495.1:0-634 GCF_000754665.1 Bison bison bison | reverse complement strand
TATTGTGTATACTTTTCTTCACCTTGCTGGCCTCATTCAGCAATCCCTCCTGTAAATCCCTCCAGGGCAACCAGCCGAGTTCTGGCTCAGTCTTTTACATGGCTGTGGCCATACCCATCAGCCACCTTGATCTTTTAGCTGCACTAAAGTACTGGCAGTTCCCTGAATACCCCAGACTGTGCCCTGTCCCTGTGTGTTTGCCCCTCCTGCTCCCTGAACCTAAAGGGCCCACTTTTCTGTTCACCTAGAGGATATCCCTTCATCTGTCAAGACTCAGCTCATGGCAAGCCTCTCCTGGTCATCAACTGACACTGAAGAACTGACCTTGCTCTCCTTCTCCTTCTAGTCTTCAAGTTTCCCTGGACAGACTGTTATCTGAGAAGATCTACCCTGTGAAGTCACCTGCTGGTGTCTGTCTCCCTAGACTAGACTCTAAGTCCAGGAAACATGACTTGTCTGTTTTGCACACTGCTGGCACTCTGAGGTCCCAAATAAATATTTGTTGAATGAATAAGGATGATGAGACCATGAACCAAAGGACCAGCAGCATAAGGGAGCGGAATGGGTGGACTTCAGAGCTATTATGAGGCAGACTAACAGGACTTGGCAATTGACTTGTGTTTCTTATTTCCAC
>NW_011410494.1:0-522 GCF_000754665.1 Bison bison bison | reverse complement strand
GTTTTGATATTTAAATTAGATGATGAGTCTGAAATGCATACCACAGTGCCTGACATAGAATAAGCTACAAAAAATACCATCTTTTCTTTTTTTTCTAGTGAAACCTGCCTTTTCTTCAATATCCAGAATCTGTGACTTGTTACTTCCTTTTTTTTTTTCTCCACATTGGTTTGATGAGGGAAACTATAGGAAATTTATTTAATCACTTATTTTCTTTGAGACAGTCATTATTTTTCCCTGTCCTCTTGGGTCGTATTCTCCTAGCTACATTAGTGCATTCAGGGTGCTGAAAAGACACAGATGGAGCACTCAGAGAAAGCTTTATTTTCACTTACCTGATAAATAATAATATTATTTTTAGTATATTTATTAGGTATTGAATATCAAATTTCTGAATTGGATCTCCATGATTGTCCCATTCGTCTTGACTGTTTTCTTTTACTGATTAATTTGTATGTGCTTTATATATTTTTTTCATTTGAGTCCTTTTTCAGAAATATGCATTGCAAATATAGTTTAAAA
>NW_011410493.1:0-589 GCF_000754665.1 Bison bison bison | reverse complement strand
AAATAAGACCTTGCTTGTGAGGGGGCTTCCTTTGTGGTGCTGGTGGTAAAGAACCCACCTGCCAATACAGGAGACATAAGAGCGATGGGTTAGATCCCTAGGTCAGGAAGATCCCCTGGAGGAGGGCACGGCAATTCACTCCAGTATTTTTGGCTGGAGAATCCCCATGGACAGAAGAGCATGGCAGGCCACAGTCCATAGAGTCACAAAGAATCAGATATGACTGAAGCAACTTAGCACACACAGATTTGTGAGGACAGTGTATTTGTTGATATCAAATTCTCTATGAATGGTAAATGACTGGAAAAGCATCACAATGAGCATTAAACTCCCCAAAGCTGAGGACATTATTATATTATATTTTATTTTATTTTATTTTACAGTTCCATGAATTTTATTTTATTTTTTTGATTTTTTTCTTTAAATAAAAAAGTTTTGCCAAATATCAAAATGAATCCACCACAGGTATACATGTGTTCCCCCTCCTGAACCCTCCTCCCTCCTCCCTCCCCATACCATCCCTCTGGGTCGTCCCAGTGCACCAGCCCCAGCATCCAGCATCGTGCATTGAACCTGGACCTGGCATCTC
>NW_011410492.1:0-528 GCF_000754665.1 Bison bison bison | reverse complement strand
CAGTTATTTAGAAGCAAGGGCTGGGGTCCACCCTTCACTAACTTTTTTTTAGATGACCCCTACATGTAGCACACAAGCATTAGCTGTTCTCATTCTATGCTCTGGGTAAACACATTTGCCACATGCCATTTCCCAGGTTGTATCTCTCCGAAGAATCCCTGAACTAAAACAAACAGCTCATTTTCCCCTTTTCTGCCCTGGGCTGGCCCCGAGAGGTGAGGTGGGTTGAGAGGAAGAGAGTGAAGGTGGGGATGAGGAAATGACCCCCAGGGCCCCTCAGAGAGTCCTATGAAGAGCTGGAGGCCCCAGGCTTGGGCCACTCACTGTTTATCTCTTTCCTCCTAGACCCCGGACCTGGCTCGTTTTTATCCCCTGTCACTTTTGGAAACGGGCAGTGACCTCCTGCTCTTCTGGGTGGGCCGCATGGTCATGTTGGGGACCCAGCTTACAGGGCAGCTCCCCTTCAGCAAGGTAAAGACCCTTTGGTGCCCTGCCCTTCTCTGAGACTCCCTAGTCTCCTCTAAGTCT
>NW_011410491.1:0-543 GCF_000754665.1 Bison bison bison | reverse complement strand
CTATTACCTATTGTAATATGTTTGCTTTGTTATTTAAGAAGTCAATTCTGCCAAAGGAAAGAAGAGAAACAAACACGATAAGGAGAAGAAATTAAATAAAAGCAAGTAGTTTGTAAGACTAAGTAGTGCATATATCAGCTGAACGTAGAGAGGAAATGTCCGAAAGTCCAAGTAGGCACCAAATATTCTTGGAACAGTAAATATTCATGAAGCTTACTAGCACTCAATATTCAGGCAGGCTTCAAATGACCACCCACTGGTGACAGCTACACAGACTCCATTTGTTCTCTGCCTGAGAAATGCCGATAAAATCCCACAGCTGCTCATCAGGCTAATTGGAGAGCTGGAACCGGCCAGCCATCCTCACTTCTTATCTCTCAGTAGAGAAAATATGTGCTTCCTCTGGCCCCAGGTACCCTCTGACTGCCAGGATCGACCTCAACTCTGATCCTTATAATCCCATGATCAGCACAGGAAAACTGACACAGGAGATAAAGGCACAGGTTCTCTGCATATTTCATAAAATATACCATCTGCTTATAC
>NW_011410490.1:0-641 GCF_000754665.1 Bison bison bison | reverse complement strand
AGGGAACTCTACTCAATACTCTGTAATGACCTATATGAGAAAAAAACACAAAAGGTAGTGGATAATGTGAATTCCAGGAAAACATATACTTCTGCCTCACTGACTACACTAAAGCCTTTGATTGTGTGAATCACAACAAACTGGAAAATTTATAAAGAGAAGGGAATACCAGACCACCTTATTTGTCTCCTGAGAAACCTGTATACAGGTCAAGAAGCAGCAATTAGAACCAGTCATGGAACAAAGGAAAGGTTCAAAGTAGGGAAAGGAGTATGTTAAGGCTGTACATTGTCATCTAGCCTAGCCTTTTGCATGAGGTACTCTGCATATAAGTTAAATAAGCTGGATGACAATGTACAGCCTTAACATACTCCTTTCCCTACTTTGAACCTTTCCTTTGTTCCATGACTGGTTCTAATTGCTGCTTCTTGACCTGTATACAGGTTTCTCAGGAGACAAATAAGGTGGTCTGGTATTCCCTTCTCTTTATAAATTTTCCAGTTTGTTGTGATTCACACAATCAAAGGCTTTAGTGTAGTCAGTGAGGCAGAAGTATATGTTTTCCTGGAATTCACATTATCCACTACCTTTTGTGTTTTTTTCTCATATAGGTCATTACAGAGTATTGAGTAGAGTTCCCT
>NW_011410489.1:0-600 GCF_000754665.1 Bison bison bison | reverse complement strand
TTTTTTTCCTCTTCTTGTCACTCTGCTGAAAATTCATGTTTCCGGGAAATGGAACCCAGTTGACGTAGATTGGGTCTTGTATCTGTTGCTTGGCTGGGGAGGGTAGAGCCGTTGACTGACTCTTCCACAATGGGAGGGAGAGAACTTCTTTCCCAAAAGAACTGTGTTAATGGAAACCTGGAGTAGATCTGGGTGAGCCTCTGACCCTAAGCAAATATTCACTATAGCTCCCTGTTTGGTAATAACAAGAACTAGAAGAGGTGGGTGAGGCCAGAGGTACAGGCAGGCGGGTAATGGAGGAGAGGGGCATTTATCTCTGTCCATTTGCATCATGACTGTCCATTTCACAGGGACTCTATTGTTTTACTAAAAAACTAAAACATGTAAACAAAAATTACAAAGACATGTCTGAATTCAACTGAGGAAATCCTCACTGAAAGCTTTAAGCTTAAGGCAAAATTCTTCAAGTTGTACAGGTGAGTAGAGTTTGAGAGTACTCTTATCAAGTACCCCTGGCCAAGTTTCTTAGAAGTAATGGGGCACAGAGTTTTCTGTGGCACAGAACTTCATCAAGGGCAGAATTGCAAATGTTTCACCCTG
>NW_011410488.1:0-596 GCF_000754665.1 Bison bison bison | reverse complement strand
ATAGCAGTGTGTATATGTGAATCTCAGTCTGCCAGTTTATCCCTCATATCCCTTTCCCCCTTTGGTAACTATAATTAGTTTTCTACATCCTGGACTCCATTTTAGTTTTGTAAACACCTTCATTTGTAGATACCACTTTTTAAAATTCCATCTGATAAAAGAGATATCAGATGACACTTGTCTTTCTCTGTCTGACTTACTTCACTCAGCATGGCACTCTTTGGGTCCATCCACGCCACTGCAAATGGCACTGTTTTGTTCTTTCTCATGGCTGAATAATATTCAATTGTATATATATGCCATATCTTTTTATCTATTATTCCATCATTGGACATTTAGGTTGCTTCCATGTCCACCTACTGTAATTAGTGCTGCAATGAACATTAGAGTGCTTATATCTTTTCTGCTTGTATAGACTACTCCATCAACTCTAGCAACTGCCTGAGTTCTAATCTTTATATATAACTAATCTCTTATTCGACATCACTGATGGTCTGCTTCCCTGATTGTACCTTAAGTGACACAAAGTCTAAGAAGAAAGGACTAAGGAAATGATTTTCATAACGATTCCAGATAACTATACCCAGATTTGTGAT
>NW_011410487.1:0-608 GCF_000754665.1 Bison bison bison | reverse complement strand
AGTTATCTGTTTTATACATAATAGTGTACATATGTCAATCCCAATCTCCCAATCCATCCCATTCCTCTTTCTGCCCTTAATATTCATACGTTTGTTCTCTACATCTGAGTCTCTATTTTTGTTTTGCAAATAAGCTCATCTATACCACTTTTCCAGATTCCACATATATGCATTAATAGATGATATTTGTTTTTCTCCTTCTGGCTTACTTCATGCTGTATGACGGTCTCTATGTCCATCCACATGTCTGCAAATGGCACAGTTTCATTCTTTTTTATGGCTACGTAATGTTCCACTGTATATATGTACCGTATCATCTTTATCCATTCTTCTGCTAATGGACATTTAGGTTGCTTCCATGTCTTGGCTAGTGTAAACAGTGCTGCAGTGAACACTGGGTTGCATGTATCTTTTTTGAATTATGGCTTTCTTGGGGTATATGTCCAGCAGTAGGATTTGAAGTCTGTGTTTTTAACTAGAGCAGAAATTCTATTTTAGAAATTGGAAAAAGGGACTAGACTGAAAAAGAGCTTGAGAGAGAAGAAATTTAGAAATAAAGAAAAAAGAGAGACATGTATTCTAAGATAGGAGATATTTGGTGAATAGAT
>NW_011410486.1:0-602 GCF_000754665.1 Bison bison bison | reverse complement strand
TGTTGGAATACAGTCTATAATCTATGTGTGATAATAAGTATATCCCACACCTCTGAGTACTGGTCGCCACCCCATCCAGGACCACGCTAACCCTAGGTTAGGCAGAGTCTGTCCTGCCCTTGGGCTTCTCTTCTCCCAGGTAGAGGGAAGTCACTGGGGAGAGTTATACACTGTTTTTTCTTTTTAAATTTTCATTGGAATAGAGTTGTTCTACAGTGTTGTATTATTTCCTGCTGTACAGCAAAGTGGATCAGTCATATGTATATATATATATATCCCATCCTTTTTGGATTTCCTTCCCAATTAGGTCACCACACAGCACTGAGTACAGTTCCTTTTGCTATATAGTAGGTTCTCATTAGTTATCTATTTTATACATAATACCAATAGTGTATATTTTCAATCCTAATCTCCCAATTCATCCCACACCCCCTTTTCCCACCTTGGTATCCATGAGTTTGTTCTCGACATCTGTGCCTCTATTTCTGCCAAAAGATCCATGCACCCCAGTGTTCACAGCAGCACTGTTTACAGTAGCCAGGACACGGAAGCAGCCTAAATGTCTATCAACAGAGGAGTGGATAAAGATGTGGCACATATAT
>NW_011410485.1:0-514 GCF_000754665.1 Bison bison bison | reverse complement strand
CACCGCCAAGGGCCTCCTTAGAACCGTGTCCAGAAGGCTTGAGGGAAGTGCAGCAGGAGCCATGCTCTCAGAAGTAATAATTCGACCATGTCCCTTAGCAGAGCTTTTCCCACCAGAAGACCTGCTTTTCCATATGTCTTGGATTCTGTACCAAGATACCTTCTCAAGAGAGTTGGAATGGAGAAGGTGTTTTTTCATGCTGCTTTTCAAGTCCTGGCAAAGTATTCACTTTGAGGGAGTGTCCAGTGGCTCAGATGTGGGGCTGTCTGGCTTTTCCCCACAGCCTCCCTGCCCCAGGGCCGCCTGATCAAAGTCCATGTATATCCACTGATGGCCACAGGCTTCAACCCAACTGATGTCTTTCCCCAAAATGCTTCTTGCAAGAGACGCCTCTGACTAAGCGCCAAGTGATGGACTATCCCTGGCTTTCCTGTTATGTCCAACCAGCATTATTTGATTCATGCATTTGAAGCAGTTAGGATCCATACAGGAGATGGTAGTGTACAGGGGACTG
>NW_011410484.1:0-534 GCF_000754665.1 Bison bison bison | reverse complement strand
GTCAGCTGGCAGCACAAAATCAACAAGTAGTTGAGGAAAATAAAAATTATAAGAGAGGCATGAAACTCTGTGAACAGGTCAAATGATAGCTAAGGAACAGAGTTGATAGAGCAAACAGTAGAAGATCTAAACTCTGATTAATAGTCTCACAAAAGTTTGAAAGTTTTATTGTTTTCTTGATAAATGAACTGATAGAGATCTTGTTTGTTTAAAATGAGATTTGAAAATGTTTATCAATTTTCTGTTGATAGGCTTGAAAATCCAGAAAAAGCAATATTCAGGGAACTGTAAATTTTACTTGAGAAATATAAATTTACTTCAGAGTGTAGAAAATCCTAATAGAATGTTAAACATATAAAATATTGAACACTCAACACATAAAAATGCCATCAGATGTAGATTTTATAGGCTACTTCTACCAAAATTTTTTTTAACTTTTATTTTGTCTTGGGATATAGCCCATTAGCAAATAATGTTGTGATAGTTTCAGGGGAACAGCAAAGGGATTCAGGCATATATATATATATATATATA
>NW_011410483.1:0-502 GCF_000754665.1 Bison bison bison | reverse complement strand
TTATCACACACACCTTCTATAGGTCAGGAATTCAAGTCAAGTCTAGTGGGGTGATTCTGGCTTGAGGGTCCCTCTTGAAGTAGTAGTCAAGATAGTGGCTGTGGAGCTGCAGATACCTGAGGCTTCACTGGTGTTTCTAAAATGGTTTGTTCACGTGGCTGACAAGTTGGGGCTGGCTGTTAGCTGGAGGCCGTAGTTTCTCGGTCCTTTCCTCACAACATGGTAACTGACTTCCACTGGACAAAAGATCCCACAGAGAGAATGAGGTAGAAACTATATTTTTTAAAATATAATTTAGTATTGGATATTACACATCATTTCCATAATTTGTATACTTGGGCAAACAGATCAGTGTTATTCAATGTAGTGGGGTCTATTCAAAGAAGTGAATATGTGGAGATGGGGATCGTTGAGACCATCTCAGAAGTACACGTCCGAAGTGTTTTTACAGTAAGTAGGAATGGAGCTTCAGAATCATGGTGTGTGTGTGTGTGTGTGTGTG
>NW_011410482.1:0-587 GCF_000754665.1 Bison bison bison | reverse complement strand
CCCCCCCGCCTGCTGCTCCTTGCTGCCACCTGGTGGCAGGCTTGGGAGAAAGGCACTCTTCTCTCCAGCCTCAGCCTGGGGGGAGCCCCAGAACTGGGAGGCAGGCTGCTGGGGCTCCCCTTTCTTCCTCCTCCTCCCTAGGGCCACTGAAACTCTTTACCCCGGATTAACCCATCGCAAGCAGAGATCCAGATTTCAGAACCTCTTATAGATGCCGTGTCCTCCTCTACCCACAAAACCCCCCCTCTCTCTCCCAGAAATCGGGGGCCTGGCCCCCGTTTCTGCTTCCTCATCCTCCTCTAGGACAGCGGTTCTCACCGCAGGATCCCCAGACCAGAGCAGCAGCATCTCCTGATAGAAATGTCCAGAAGCCCTGGGCGGTTTAAGAAGCTGTATTCGTTTTCTATCACTGCCAGCACAGATCGAAATGTACTCAGAGACTAAGAACAGCACAGGCTGATTACCTTTACAGCTTTGTGGGCGGAGGTCTGATCCGGGTCACACGCGTTAAGATCAAAGTGTCCTCCTTGAGGACTTCCCTGGCGGTCCAGTGGTTAGGACTCAGCTTCCACTGCAGGGGCCACGGG
>NW_011410481.1:0-513 GCF_000754665.1 Bison bison bison | reverse complement strand
TTGTTGTTGTTGTTCAGTCCATCAATCATGTAGGACTCTTTGCAACCCCATGCACTGCACGCAGCACACCAGGCTTCGCTGTCCTTCACTATCTCCTGGAGTTTGCTCAGACTCATGTCCATTTAGTTGGTGATACTATCCAACCATCTCATCCTTTGCTGCCCACTTCCTGCCCTCAGTCTTTCCCAGCATCAAGGTCTTTTCCAATGAGTTGGCTTTTCACATCAGGTGGCCAAACTATTGGATCTTCAGCTTCAGCATCAGTCCTTCCAGTGAATATTCAGAGTTGATTTCCTTTATGATTGACTGCTGAATCTTGCTGTCCAAGGGACTCTCAAGAGTCTTCTCCAACACCACAGATCAAGAGCATCAATTCTTTGGCACTCAGCCTTCTTTATGATCCAACTGTCACATCCATACATGACTGCTGGAAAAACCATAGCTGTGACCAGATGGACTTTGTCAGCAAAGTAATGTCTCTGTGTTTTAATATGCTGTCCAGGTTTGTCATAG
>NW_011410480.1:0-704 GCF_000754665.1 Bison bison bison | reverse complement strand
GAATACTTCTTCACTGTGGCAAAAATACGAAGATATGTCTCTACTTCTCCTTCTAAGGCCCATGGGAGAAAAATTAGATGACTTCTCACTGAAACCATACAAAGCCCCAGAGTATTTAAAAAGTACTCCACGTAACTACTACTAGGTCTAAGCTGGCACATAAGTATATAAAACCTATTACTCTCTTTGGGCTACAAGTACTCTTTCCATTACACCACCCTGCATTCTAGGTGGAAGGAACCACAAGCCCAAAGAAATGAATACAGAGCATGTTTATAAAGTAGTAAATATAAGAAAATAGCATAGGTTTTTATTTACCAAAAATTCATATTAAATTATTATGTATCATTTAAAATATTAACATTAAATAATATAAACTTCATAATAGTAGATGGGAAAACAATGGAAACAGTGACAGATTTTATTTTCTTGAGCTCCAAAATCACTGCAGATGTTGACGGCAGCCAAGAAATTAAAAGACACTTGCTTCTTAAAAGAAAAGCAATGACAAACCTAGACAGCACATTAAAAAGCACAGACATTACTTTGCCAACAAAGCTCCATATAGTCAAAGTATGGTTTTTCCAATAATCATGTATGGATGTGAGAGCTGGACCATAAAAAAGGCTAAACGCTGAAGAATTGATGCTTTTCAATTGCGATGCTGGAGAAGACCTTGAGAGTACCCTTGGACAGCAAGAAGA
>NW_011410479.1:0-625 GCF_000754665.1 Bison bison bison | reverse complement strand
TTCACAGCAAGAGTTAAGGAATGCTACTCTGTTTCAGAGGAACATTACTTCATTCCTCAAGGTTATTCCGCAAAAATAAAACCCTAAGAAATGGCCCAGGTAAAGAGTCCCCGTGGTCTTGTATTTCTGATGTGTAGGAGCATGAGAAAGTCATGAAGTGTATCTCTCAACAGGTATTCCACATCAGACAAAAGTTCCAAATCTAAGACAGTACAAAGTGAAAGGATGCTGGCAACCTGCCTATTTCTAGCACTGACTACTGGATTTGGTGATGAATTAAATTAGTCATCTTTCAACCCACGCTCTTCTTAAAATGAGAACATTTTAAAAATCCACATCACAGATACTCTACTTTAATGTGGCTTGCCTTTTTGTTTTTAACTCTAATGTTTAAAGTTGGGACTCCTGGCTTAAACAACCCTGGGAGGATTAGATCATGTGTCCTCATTTTCCCAATGATAAGAATCATGTACAGAAATGTACAAACTTTGGCATGCATTAGAATCACCTGGTGGGTTTCTCATTTAGTAGGTCTAGGTTAGGGCCTGAGAATTTGCAGTTTCAACAAGTTCCCTGATGCTGCTGCTGCTACTGGTCTGGAACTACTCTTTGAGAACCACTGATT
>NW_011410478.1:0-546 GCF_000754665.1 Bison bison bison | reverse complement strand
GCTTCCATTCAAGCCAGGGAGGACTCTCCTCGCTGAAGGTTCTCACAGCATGTCCTTGTCCCTCCTCCAGGTGCCTTCCTGCCTGCTTTCCTGCCCGCACTCCCACCTGCGGTCCCTGACCTGCTGTCACCATGCCTCGGAGGCACAAGAGCAAGTCCCATGCCCGAGGGAAATGCCACCAGGTCCGGGGGGACACTCAGGAGGCCCAGGCCAGTGCTGCTGAAGCCCCAAAGGAGGAGTGCCCCTCCTCCCCTTCTTCTGCCCCTCAGGGTTCTCTCCCGAGCTCCCCTGCTGCTGGTGATCACCAGCAGCTTCAGGGAGCCATGGTCCCTAGCTCTCCTGATGCAGGGCCTTCATGTGCAGGATCTGATGCAGGTGCCCAGGGCCCCGAGGAGGGAAGTGCAGGTGCCTCCCAGGCAGCCCCTCGCAAAGATCTTCTGGCCAGGAAGGCCAGGATACTCGTGGAGTTCCTGCTGGAGAAGTACACCAAGAAGGAGCCCATCACGCAGAGCGCCCTGATGAAAATCATCAGCAGGAAGTACAGGC
>NW_011410477.1:0-637 GCF_000754665.1 Bison bison bison | reverse complement strand
ATAGACCTTTAATATATTTTTGCTTTAATATTGGCAATGAACATCCTACTCCCATTTATATCACAGTATCTAGAAATGTATTCTAGCATATTTTATTTTCAGAGATGATCTATTAGATAATCTTGAATATCTTGAAAATTTACATCATAGGGTAAAATATTTCTTATTGAATAATGTTTCATATATATGTAGTCACCATAAACCAGCAGATATCTGCTCATCTTCTGAGCAGATATCACTGTCCTCATCCATTAATGAGAGGGTTGTAAAGATTAAATAAGAGAATACATTTGAATATCTTACGTATAGCATGCAATTAATAAATATTTTTCATACCTCTTTTATACCATTATTTTTTCTATGATGGTTTATTATAATTATCTATTCCCATTTATAAACACACGATGAAATTCTATTGTATTCTTTTATCTTTAAAAAACCAGGGATTTTTGGACACAAAATGATCCAAAGTATGGAATGCTTATTCTTTTTCAGTTTTTTCCTCCCCTTCAATTATTACTTTAATACTTTCTTGTCAAAGTTGAAGACGTCATCTAAATTTGCTAACATAAAGTTGTTGTTCAATTTCCCTTTTGATTTCAATCAGTCATTCTCAAACTTTAGCACCCATTCACAG
>NW_011410476.1:0-538 GCF_000754665.1 Bison bison bison | reverse complement strand
AAATCCACAGGTCCAAAATGGCATCACTTGTGCTAAATCCCAAATACCAAACTTGAATTTTTTTTTTTTTTGCTATGTGTCACTCATTATTGCTTTTTAGCTAAAGACATTCCAGTACCATCAATCTGATAGTTGGATCTCTTGGTCCTTTGGCCTTTTTTTTTTTTTTCTTAATTAATAATTGGAGGATAATTGCTTGTATATTGGTTTCTGCCATACAACAATGCAAGTCAGCCATAAGGATACATATATCCCCTCCTTCTTGACAAACTTAGATTTAAATGCAATTAAAAAATTTCCAGAAATGTAATTTTAAGTGGCTAATCTGGAATTATCTGTTCAGCATCAGTGAGACAACCTGTCACATACGGCCTCTCCAGCTCCAAAAGGAAGAAGAGGGAATATCCTTGCCATTCTCTTCTCTTCCTCCAAAAGATGATGGCCTGGCCAGAAACAATTCTCTCTTTCTCTTTATTTATGGGGTGGCTGCGTAATAAGTTCCTTGTCTCATATTTTTTCTATAAAAATCCTCTATTTT
>NW_011410475.1:4777-5017 GCF_000754665.1 Bison bison bison | reverse complement strand
GTAAAGTAATGCTCAAAGATCTCCAAGCCAAGTTTCATTAATACATGAACCGTGAACTTCCAGATGTTCAAACTGGTTTTAGAAAATGCAGAGGAACCAGAGATCCAAATGCCAACAATCTTGGATCATTGAAAAAGGAAAAAGGTTCCAGAAAATTTAAAAAAAAATCACTTATTTCTGCTTTATTGACTATGCCAAAGCCTTGGATTTTGTGAATCACTATAAACTGTGGAAGATTCT
>NW_011410475.1:0-375 GCF_000754665.1 Bison bison bison | reverse complement strand
CTGATTTTTCTTCTTTCTCTAAATGCTTTAGATTGAAGGTTATGTTGATTACTTGAGATGTGTAGAATTTATCAACTTCACTCTTTTACTGCTTTAACATGCTCCATAACTTTTGGATAATTGTGTTTTTAATATTATTTTCTTCTAAGATTTTTCTTCCATTTTCTCTCACATTTCATGAGTGATCTCTTGGCTATGTACAGTTGTATTTATTTATCTACATGGATTCGTGTTTTTCACAGTCCTCACCCGCAAATTCTGCTATGTAAATCATAACATTGTGGTTAAAAAAAAAGATTGATACAATTACCACTATCTCAAATTTATCAAGGCTTGATTTGAGATCCACTTTGTGATATATCTTGAAGATATTTT
>NW_011410474.1:0-500 GCF_000754665.1 Bison bison bison | reverse complement strand
GTCCTCAGAACCTGTGAATATGTTATCTTTTATGTCAAAATGTACTTTGCACATATGACTAGGGCAAAGAGTTTGAGATAGAGAGAGTATCCTGGAGTACCTAGGTAGGCCCAAAGTAATCACATGAATCCTTTAGTGTGAAGAATAATTCCTGGCTGGGATTTCCAACCAGGAAAGAAGGACAGAAAGATGCCACTTCACCTATCTTTGTTAACTTTGAAGACAGAGGAAGGGGATCATGATCCAAGAGATACAGCAGTTTTTAGAAGCTGGAAATGAACCTTTGCTTACAATTAAACAAGAATACAGAGATTTGCACCAAACTTCTAGCCTACAGTTAATAAAAGGTAATATTGTAAGATAGGAAGGTAAGATAGGAAGATAAGAATTGTCTGTTTAAGCATCTAAGTAATTTGTTACAAGATCAACAATGAATGAGTACAATTGTTATCTTCACAAATAACATTTTTGATCACTTTTATCAGGCTTATATGCACACT
>NW_011410473.1:0-587 GCF_000754665.1 Bison bison bison | reverse complement strand
CCCTGACACTTTAGACTGTTACTTAAAGTTTATTTGTTTAGTGTTTATGGTTATCAAAACTTGTCTCTATATAATGTTGGTGGAAGGACTTGCTGATTATTTGGTCTGTAAAGTTTTGCAGGGCTTGTATTATTTCTATACCTAAAAATGTTGTGAAGATGAATATGGATGAATGATGAATCATTATCATTCAATTACAATCCATCACCATGTTCACCTTATCAAGCATTTATGTTTTATTCTAGTATTTTGTTGATCTATTATTCTTTTTTTTTTCTTTTCAACTTTTTATTTTGTATTGTGGTATAGTCCATTAACAACATTGTGATAGTTTCAAGTGAACAACAAAGGGACTCAGTCATACATATACTATTCTCTCTGAAACCCAGCTGCCACCCAGGCTGCCACATAACACTGAGCAGGGTTCCATGTGCTATACACTAGGTCTTTGTTGGTTATTCATTTTAAATATATTGATTTATTATTCTTTATTTTGGCTATTTTTCTATCAAGGAGATCTAAATTCTAGCCATGAATATATCACTTGATTGTTCTTAGTTTTATCATTCATAACTATTAATAATTTG
>NW_011410472.1:0-594 GCF_000754665.1 Bison bison bison | reverse complement strand
TTCTCCCACAGAGTCCAAAAGTCTGTTCTTTACATCGGTGTCTCTTTGCTGTCTTGCATATAGGGTTGCTGTTACCGTCTTTCTAAATTCCGTATATATGCGTTAATATACTGTATTTGGTGTTTCTCTTTCTGACTTACTTCACTGTGTATAATAGGCTCCAGTTTCACCCCCCTCATTAGAACTGACTGAAATGCATTCTTTATTTTTGTAGCTGAGTAGTAGTCCGTCGTGTATATGTACCACAACTGCCTAATCCATTCGCCTGCTGATGGACATCTAGGTTGTTTCCATGTCCTAGCTATTGTAAACAGTGTTGCAGTGAACATTGAGGTACATGTATCTCTTTCAACTCTGGTTTCCTTGGTGTGTATACCCAGCAGTGGGATTGCTGGGCTGTATGGCAGTTCTATTTCCAGGTTTTTTGTTTTTTTTGTTAAGGAATCTGCACACTATTCCCCATAGTGGCTGTACTAGTTTGCATTCCCACCAACAGTGTAAGAGGGTGCCCTTTTTCTCCACAGTCTCTCCAGCATTTATTGTTTGTAGACTTTTTGATGGCAGCCATTCTGACTAGCGTGAGATGGTACCTCA
>NW_011410471.1:0-552 GCF_000754665.1 Bison bison bison | reverse complement strand
CCCACTCCAGTGTTCTTACCTGGAGAATCCCAGGGATGGGGGAGCCTGGTGGGCTGCCGTCTATGGGGTAGCACAGAGTAGGACACGACTGAAGTGACTTAGCAGAGCAGAGCAGATTCCCATGCATTTCTTGTGTTTTCTTTATGGCACTTAACCAAAAGATAAGTATTTGTTTATTTATTTGTTCATTGTCAAAAGGACATGATCTTATTCTGTTTGATTAATCACCACAAATCCAATACCAAGAAGAAATCCTAGCACAAAGAAGTATACTAAGTAGGTGACCAATTAATGGATGAGTGAATACATGAATATACATATCTCCTAAGTACAGATGATCATTTTGTGAATAATGTGTTACATGTAAAGTCCATCTGGTAATTATCAACAGAATTGAATATATACAAAAAATTGAGTGTTGGAAACAATAAATACCATAAACTTAAGATATTACTCTCTATATTTCATTGATATTAAAATTCATGTTGTATTGCTCATAATAGCTGAAAAAGCTCACTCCTCACTTTATTGATGCTAATTACAATGTAAAAC
>NW_011410470.1:0-642 GCF_000754665.1 Bison bison bison | reverse complement strand
GGGCAAGGCTGAGTGAGATGGTAATACTAATCCTGTCTGCTGACGACTAGGCTTGCATTTTTGTTTTGTTTGTTGTTTAGGTGCTACTGGTGGTTGGGTGATGCCAGGTCTTGTATGCAAGTGGTTTTCTTTGTGTGAGTTCTCACTGTTTGATACTCCCTAGGGTTAGTTCTCTGGTAGTCTAGGGTCTTAGAGTCAGTGCTTCAGGGCTTGATCTCTCCGGCGCTCACAGATCTTTCTTCTTGTGATCGCACTACACGTGTGGCTACCTTGTTGGTTATTTCCATAGATCAAATATATTTGATCTATGGATCAAATACAGTTTTTCCTTCAGAATCTCGTGGACAGACTGAACAAAATAACAGTTCTGGAGTCTAGAAGTCCAAGGTCAGGGTGCCAGTGTGGCCCAGGTCTCACTGAGGGATGTCTTCCCCTTAGGTCCTCACAAGGGCTCTCCGATGCATGCTGGGAGAAAAAACCCTTTACCTAAAAAAATTGCTTTTTTAAACTGAGATGCATCAATAAAAGCTCTCTAGGAGCAAACAAGTTTTAAAGAATGACAGCAAGAGAATATCAAAACTAAATTTTGGAGATGTGAACATCTGGGCATAAGTCTTACATATCTGATGTAACACAATCTGT
>NW_011410469.1:5847-6001 GCF_000754665.1 Bison bison bison | reverse complement strand
TCTGCTTTTGAATATGCCATCTAGGTTGGTCATAACTTTTCTTCCAAGGAGTAAGTGTCTTTTAATTTCATGGGTGCAGTAATGCAGTGATTTTGGAGCCCAGAAAAATAAAGTCTGACACTGTTTCCACTGTTTCCCCATCTATTTCCCATGA
>NW_011410469.1:5266-5747 GCF_000754665.1 Bison bison bison | reverse complement strand
CATAGTCAATAAAGCAGAAATAGATGTTTTTCTGGAACTCTCTTGCTTTTTCCATGATCCAGTGGATGTTGGCAATTTGAGGTCTGGTTCATCTGCCTTTTCTAAAACCAGCTTGAACATCAGGAAGTTCATGGTTCATGTACTGCTGAAGCCTGGCTTGGAGAATTTTGAGCATTACTTTATTAGCGTCTGAGATGAGTGCAATCATTTGGTAGTTTGAGCATTCTTTGGCATTACCTTTCTTTGGGACTGGAATAAAAACTGACCTTTTCCTGTCCTGTGGCCACTGCTGAGTTTTTCAAATTTGCTGGCATATTGAGTGCAGCCCTTTCACAGCATCATGTTTCAGGATTTGAAATAGCTCAACTGGAATTCCATCACCTCCACTAGCTTTGTTCGTAGTGATGCTTTCTAAGGCCCACTTGACTTCACATTCCAGGATGTCTGGCTCTAGATCAATGATCACACCATCATGATTATC
>NW_011410469.1:0-1198 GCF_000754665.1 Bison bison bison | reverse complement strand
AGTTTTTTATCTTCAAGTTAAATCCAAATAACTATACAATGCAACATCTGAGTATTTTTGTTAGAGCTAGTCGATAGCATTTTATTTACTGTTTCTTGATATGTTATCATTTATCATTATTGTTTCTTAATTTGTTATCATTTAATTATTCTTTCTTTATATGTTATATTTATCATTCATTTACCCCTCATCCTAGTGTTTTAGATTTAAAAAAAGTGGACTACATAATGCTTATGTAGAACGAAGGTGATTTATTTAGAGAACTATTGATATGTAGTACAGTAGTTAATCTCCTACAAAGAGCACTAAAGAATGGCCCAAGAAAGGACATGAAGGGTAATAGTGTCTTATTCAACTGATAGAGCAGAGTCTTTTTTTTTTTTTTTAGCAGAGCCTTCTGATTTTAAATTTGCTCATTTAATTTTCTCTATGTACACTTGATGTCATAAATAGCATTAAATTCCTGCTGCAGAATTGTTCAAGAATATTTAAATGGCTGAAGTTACTAACTGCCTTAGTGCTGGTAGTTGTGGCTTTTTCTCTCTCTTAATATGAACTAAATAACTAAGAAAACAGAAAGAAAAAGGCTCAGGCATCCGTCAGGAAGGACACAGGTAGGAACAGTGAAAGGTTATTTTTCTACATTCCCAAAATAGTAAGAGTATACAAGTTGAGACTTTTAGAGAAATCAGCAGAGCAATATTGAGGGGAGAGTAAAAGATCTGAAATCTGAAGAGAACACATTTCTCAGGCCATAAAGGAAAAGAATATGCTTAAATAGATGAAAAACTAAACTATTATTGTTAGAGTAAATAACAATGCTGGATAAAAATGCAGCGGATTCAAGGAATTTAACTGGGAAGGTAATTAGAATGGGTTTTTAATCTATTATTTTAATGTTAAACTATAATTAGAAAACATGGCATATAATGACATCCTTATTACTAATTTCTCATATAATTTTGAATATTGCATTTATTTCATAATGCTATTATATAAACTATTATAAAATAGTAATATCAGCTTTAAATTAGACATAGAAATTTCTATATTATTTTCAGAATGATCAATGCTAGAATAATGTTGCTGCCAAATGAATGGGAAGAAAACAGTGAGTAATCGTGAGTCAGGAGCAAAATTTCCAGGGTCTAGGTCAGAGAAGGCAGTGGCACCCCACTCCAGTACTCCTGTCTGGAAA
>NW_011410468.1:0-530 GCF_000754665.1 Bison bison bison | reverse complement strand
TAAGAGATGCAGGTTCGATCCCTGGGTCGAGCAGATCCCCTGGAGGAGGAAATGGCAACCCACTCCAGCATTCTTGCCTGGAGAACCCCATGGACAGAGGAGCCTGGCGAGCTACATCCATAGGGTCACAGAGTCAGACATGACTGAAGTGACTTAGCATGCACACACACGCCTAAAAGAATAAAACAGGTACCCAAAGGAAAATCAACAGCTATTTATTAAACACCTACTGTGTGACAAGACTGATCCAGAATCAGGGACAGGATAAGTAAAGAGGATGAGTGATGTAAAGGAGAGTCTTGGCATCAGGCCTCCAGGGCTCCTGAGACTAGCAGGATCCCTCCTTGGACAGTGTGACCTGCTGGGGCAGAAACTGTCATGTTCCAGCTCCTATCCTCTGACATTCCTCCAGAATTAAGGCAGCTCACTGTTTTGGGAGCTCTCTGCTTGTCAAGCACATTGGGGCCATGTGCAATATAAGCCAAAACCCCTGGATTCAACCCTCAGCCACCGATCAATGGGGAGTTGGT
>NW_011410467.1:0-508 GCF_000754665.1 Bison bison bison | reverse complement strand
TTTGATATGTAAAAATTAATGCAAAATGTATCAGTTTCTATAAAAAACTAGAACAATAGGAAAATATCTTCATGCTTCTAAAGATAAAGACTTCTTAGGATACAAAAACATAAATCATAACAGGGAAAAAAGGTAAACATGAAAGGTAACATGCAGGAAGGCTAGGGGTCTCCGAAGGGAGGAAATAGGCTGCTAAGTGTCAGACATTTTTTTTTTTTTAATCTCTCTCTTAAGGGGCTGCTGCTGCTAAGTCGCTTCAGTCGTGTCCGACTCTGTGCGACCCCAGAGACAGCAGCCACCAGGCTCCGCCGTCTCTGGGATTCTCCAGGCAAGAACACTGGAGTGGGTTGCCATTTCCTTCTCCAATGCATGAAAGTGAAAAGTGAAAGAGAAGTCGCTCAGTCGTGTCCGACTCTTAGCGACCCCATGGACTGCAGCCTACCAGGCTCCTCCGTCCATGGGATTTTCTAGGCAACAATACTGGAGTGGGGTGTCATCGCCTTCTCTG
>NW_011410466.1:0-611 GCF_000754665.1 Bison bison bison | reverse complement strand
TATCACCACAGACAGCAACTCACCTTCTTTTTCCTCCTCACTGAGTTTGGTTACAGACACAGAAGGGGCCACCCTCCAGCCTTCCTGATATTAAGTTACTGAGACAAAGGACGTGGCCCCACTGACCACGCCCTGCCCCTCCCAATAAATCTGCAGAGCTTCACCACCTCATGTCCAGAAAGAAACAAGTGTGTAGGTGGGAAAAGTGATGGAAAATTCCACAGTGTGGAAATATTTTCCTTTCCTTTTTTATTAGAAGCTTTGAGATCTTGGAGATCTTCACATATTCCAACCAGTGCTCAGATCTTTCCAATAGATTCCTACCTCAGCAGAAACATGGGGCCATTCCGCCATTCCCTTGTTGCTTATCTCTTTTGTATCTAGTAGGGTGTCTATGTTAATCCCAAACTCCTAATTTATCCCCCCTCCCCACCTTTGCCCTTGGCTAACCGTAAGGACCTACTGGAGAGCACAGGGAACTCTACTCAATATTCTATAGTCACCTACCTGGGAAAAGGAACAGAAAAAGAATGGATATGTGTATAACTGAATCAATTTCCTGTACATCTGAAACTAACACAAAATTGTAAATCAACCATATTCCAATATAA
>NW_011410465.1:0-523 GCF_000754665.1 Bison bison bison | reverse complement strand
TGGAGAAAGGAATGGCAACCCACTCCAGTATTACTGCCTGGAGAAGTCCATGGACAAAGGATCCTGGTGAGCCACAGTCCACGGGATCGCAAAGAGTCAGACACCACTGAGTGACTAGCACTCTCACTTTCGGCTATTACAGAATATTGAGCAGAGTTCCCTGGGCTGTAGGTCCATGTTGTTCATCTATTTTTAAATATAGCAATATGTACACTTCAATCAAAAACCGCCATCTATCCCTCCCGGCCACATTTTTCCTTGGAAATGGTACATATTTCCCTAAGTCTCTGAGTCTGCTTCTGTTTTTAAATAAGTTTATTTGTATCATTGTTTTAAGATTCTGCATATACGTCATCTCATATAATACTTATCTTTCATCTGACACACTTCACTTAGTATGACAATCTCCATGTAGCTGAAAATGGCATTATCTCATTCCTTTTCACAGAGGAGTAATACTCCATCGTATATGTGTACCACAGCGTCAGTACCCATTCAACCACCAATGAACATTTAGGCTGCT
>NW_011410464.1:0-538 GCF_000754665.1 Bison bison bison | reverse complement strand
GCTCAGTGTCATTCAATTAAAGATAAATATTTTCCAATATACATGATTTCAAGTTATGAGTCCTTAATGAAAAATTATTAGAGGATTAATTAAGCAAAGTAATCACTGATGGTATAAATAGCAGCAGAAGTTTTGCTGAGCAGATCTACTTAAACCTCAGATTAAAGATAAAACTCCTGAAGAATGGATGGTAATAAAACACAATGGAAATGCTGCAATGGAAATAGGGAAAAAAGATAACTTTTTAGAGTAGACTGGTGAAATTAAAACAATGAGATACCACTACATACTTATTGGAATAATCAAATACAAAAATCTGACAAATCAATTATTGGCAAAGATGAGAAACAACAGGAACTCTCATTTGTTGTTTGTGGGATTGCAAAATGGTAGAATCACTCTGGAAGCGATTTCTTACAGAGCTAAACTTTTTTATACCACACGATCTATCAATTACACTCCTAGACTCTTTAGCAAATGATTTGATAGTTAATGCTGACACAAAAACATGCACATGAATTTTATAACAGCTTAATTC
>NW_011410463.1:0-579 GCF_000754665.1 Bison bison bison | reverse complement strand
CATCAGTGTCTCTTTTGCTGTCTCGAATACCACCACAGTTTATGCCATAAACATATCCATTACCTCCAAAATTTCCCACTCACTCTTTTTAAAGTTTATTTTTAATTGGAGTATAGTTGCTTTACGGTATTGTGTTGGTTTCTGCCATACATCAACATGAATCAACAATAGGTATACATATTTCCCCTTCCACTTGAACCTCTCTCCCACCTCCCACTCCTTCCCACCCCTCTTGGTTATCACAGAGCAGTGGTTTGAGCTCTACATCTGCGTCTCCATTCCTGACCTGCAGATACCTTCAAGAGTACTATCTCTCAAGATTCCACATGTATGCGTCAGTATACGATATTTATATTTCTCCTTCTGACTTACTTCACTCTATATAATTGGCTCTAGGTTCATCCAGCACATTAGAACTGACTCAAATGTGTTCCTTTTTATTGCTTAGTAGTTTTCTGTTGTATATATATATATACCACAGCTTCTTTATCTATTCATCTATCAATGGATATCTAAGTGGCTTCCATGTCCTAGCTATTGTAAATAGTGCTGCAATTAACATTGGAGTACATGTGTCTT
>NW_011410462.1:0-596 GCF_000754665.1 Bison bison bison | reverse complement strand
TAAGGAAAACAAGCTTCGAGTCTGGTAATGTACCCTAGTTCTGTAAACTGAACTGCTCCTCTCCTCGGCCCTAGGTAGGAGAACAGGAAGATGATCAGTCTGCAGATGCCAGCGTCAACACGGAAGATCTTGTACTTTGAAACCCTCTGCTCTCGGACCAAACTGTTTACTACTTGCCAGGAGCAATATCAGAGTAGTCCTTCAGCACCCCAGCCAAGTGCTCATTGTGAGTCTTAAACCGTCGCTTTTTCTGTGAGGCAGGCTTTTTCCTTCTTTGAATTGGGGCCACTTTCTTTGGTCTGGAGTCCTGCATGGAAGAAATACCCTGTCGCTTCAGATACTCTTCAATTTTCTCCTCGTCCATTGAATCCACGGTGACACTCCTCCACAGTTTCTGAAACTCTTCATCCACAGAAAACTGACAGCTCTTATCATTGAAGAAAAGAATTTTCTTCTTATCAGGACGGTTTACAAATAGTATCTGGTCCCCTAAAGCCTTGACAGCTTTCTGGGAATTGGGCAATCCTTCCTCGATGTCTTCTAGAAGAATCCCTCCTAAGCCTCGCTGGTCATGTTGATCTAAGAGCCTAAGCAGA
>NW_011410461.1:0-591 GCF_000754665.1 Bison bison bison | reverse complement strand
AGCTATTAGTGTAGCAGATTTAGAAAATTCTTAGTTCACTTGATATAGTATAAATCATATGATTTGTTGTTTTACTTATTTCTTGGGAAATATTTGTAAATTTATCATATACTTACTTTTATGGGACTTTTAACATCTTGAAATTCTCCATAACCATGAAGGGCATACCTTCATTGGCATTAGCCAATGTGGTTGTTGACAATTAACAATTAGACATGAGCGACTTCCCTGGTTGGAGTCTGCAGTGAGGGGTATACTCCTTGACAGTTTTTCTACCAACTGGCATATTCACACAAAAGCTAGTCTCTGAGCAAATTTGATTGGGTATTTAAATGTTTACTAATTTAGCAGTAACCAGAGTTGGAAAAGACTTGAGAATCTGTTGAACAGCAAGGAGATCAAACCAGCCAACTAAAAAGGAAATCAACCCTGAATATTCATTGAAAGGACTGATGCTGAAACTGAAGCTCCAACACTTTGGCCACCTCATGCGAAGAGCTGACTCATTGGTAAAGACCCTGATGCTGGGAAAGATTGAGGGCAGGAGGAGAAGGGGGTGACAGAGCATGAGATGTTTGGATGGCATCACTG
>NW_011410460.1:0-553 GCF_000754665.1 Bison bison bison | reverse complement strand
CTAGATAAGGAAACAGAAGCTCAAAGAGGTTAGGTTACTTGCCCAAGGTCACACCTCTGAGGAGAAATGGAGACCTGATTTTACTCCAGGATTGTTTGCAGGAGTGTGGGGAGGGGCAGGGGGAGGCTGCCTCAGGCTGTTAGGAGTTTGCCTTTCACGGGGAGGCTGTCAGGGAATGAGTCCCTGCTGTTGCCTATGCACACACCTGGCTTGCTTTTGCACATCTTGATGTCCTCACAGATAACCCGAGAGGTTTTTCCAGCTGTGATGTCCGCAGCGATGGTACGGAGAAATTTCTTCATGATTGACTTGCACAGACCTTTCAGCCGCCTCATCTTGCTGCACACCTTGGAGGCCTCCTCGATAACGGTATTCTGCAGCAGCAGCACCGTGGTGGGAAACGGGCCTCAGGTGAGCCCTGCTGGGCACTGTCTCTCTGCAGGCCCCGGCAGCCTTGGGCTCTCAGCGGGTCTGGCAGTGGGAGTGCTGGGTCCCGGGAGTTGGTGCCAGGTGGTAGTGGGAGCAGGGACTGGAGAGACAGGGCTCAGCCCCC
>NW_011410459.1:0-649 GCF_000754665.1 Bison bison bison | reverse complement strand
GGCTCCTCCGTCCATGGGATTTTCCAGGCAAGAGTACTGGAGTGGGTTGCCATTGCCTTCTCCGACATAGTAGTCTAGAGATCTGATATTCTAAAATTTACATAATATTCTCATTACTGTTTACTTACAAAATATTCAGGTTTATTGTAGAATTATAAATCAGCAAGCAACCTGAATTAAGAAGAAAAAGTACTTAGAATTTCACTTCCTGCAGACAATCACAATTAATATATTAGAATATATTTTGAATATTATATTTATATATCTAGTTTATTAAATATTCATACAAACAGGCACATAAATATATATTATCTGTGTATTTTTTAATGTGACTATATAATATATAATAAGAATATACAAGTTATAATCAGAAATCGTATTGATAGTATATTATGACCAATTTTGCACTTATAAATCACAGTTATCTGCATAGTATTTCCTTTTTGGAATATGTTATTATACACTTAGAATATACTTTGTTGCATTGCAGTGGTTAAGTATCCATATCATTATGCAGCTGTCTTATTAGTTATTTAAAATAAATTCTAATATAGTTAAAGGTATGCATATTTTAAGGCTTTACTATCTGCACCAGAAAGGATCAAGAAAAGGTTATGTGAAGTTATATTTCTGACATCAAAGATGTAAC
>NW_011410458.1:0-516 GCF_000754665.1 Bison bison bison | reverse complement strand
AATATTATGCAGCTAGTAAAAATAATGAACTTATATCTTAATGTTGAAAGAGATTTACAAAATACTACTAAGTGAAAAAAGTTTTTAAAATAAATTTTATTTTATAGTGACATTTAAATGTATGCTATTAACTGTGGTTTATAGTGTTATATAGTATTATTAACTATAGTTTTTAAAATAAATACATTTTTATGGTGAGACATAAGTATGTTATATTAACTATTGTGATTATAAGTTTATATGAAACTTTAAACTTCTATATTGTACACCTTTATCTCTTATTTACAAGCTTTATAACTGTATTTTACTTAATAATAGTCTACATTTTTAAACCAAGATATAAAATTTGTTTTCAAAATATGAGAGATGATTATTATTAACTTGGTCAAGCAGCTATTCTTAGACTTATGAAGAATGTAGCTATCCAATTTTACTTCCCCAAAAAGGTGGTCATTTGGACCTGTGGTAGCCAGCTTCCAGGAGGACCTGCAATAATTCCTGCCTCCTGGTACTCAC
>NW_011410457.1:0-522 GCF_000754665.1 Bison bison bison | reverse complement strand
GGCCACAAGTTCAAATGCATAGGTTAAATAAAACTCTATGTGTGAGGCTTACTGAAACTGAAAAGTCAACGGCACAGGTGAAAGAAAATTCTAAAGAGACAGTTAAGCCCAAGTGAGGACACTTTTGAGAGTGGTAAGAGAGGGAAAATTGATTAATGAAGACTAAGCACCACCAGGCTTCCCTCATAGCTCAGTCGGTAAAGACTCTGCCTGCAATGCAGGAGACCCAGGTTCGATTCTTGAGTTGGGAAGATCCCCTGGAAAAGGGATAGGCTACCCACTCCAGTGTTCTTGCCTGGAAAAGTTGGACACGACTTAGCGACTAAACCACCGCCACCAGGCACCACCAGAATGTAAACTGGCGCAGCCGCTATGGAGAACAGCACGGAGACTCCTCAAAAACTAAAAACAGAGTCGCCATATGACCCAGCAATCCTACTCCTGGACATATATTCAGAGAAAACCCTAATTTGAAAAGATACGGGCACCCTAATGTTCACTGCAGCGTTATTTACAATAGCC
>NW_011410456.1:0-520 GCF_000754665.1 Bison bison bison | reverse complement strand
TATATATATATATGATAGTATCTTAACATATACTTATCCTACAGAATAAGGGAAAAAGTAGAGTTGGCTCATGGGTAGATACTTATAGAAAGTAACATTTAAGGAATCCCTCTGATTCTGAATCAGTGTCACAGGCAAGATAGTTTTTTTTTTTTTTTCCTCTGCCAGTAAAATAAACAAAAAACAAACAAAATTTTGTGTAATATCCTCGGATGCTGCAGTTCAGAGGGATTCTCTTCCATGACTCAGCTGAGGCCAGCAGAGTTGGTATTAACAATTGAGTGTAGCAGATGGAAGGCAGACGGTGGAGGGCAGCGGGAAAGAAGCTGGCTGTTCATGTCTGCCTATGAGTGCTAGGATAGCCCTGGTGAGGGATTTTACAGAGCAGCCAAGACCAGCATTTTCATAGGACAGTGGCAGACTGAGTTGATACTGGGGCTGTTTGTGTGCCCAACCTAAAAGATGGGAACCCAAGTCAAAGCTGGAATTCATACTCAGGCACGTTATGGCTTATCAAGTA
>NW_011410455.1:0-530 GCF_000754665.1 Bison bison bison | reverse complement strand
GGATCTTATTTGCTACCTAGTTCATCCTTTGACTCTTATTGGTTGGATATCACTTCTACATGAACAGGAAGCACACCCCTTTACCATAAGAATATCTCTCATTGCAATATTTCTATTTCTATGCTTTAAGTCACAGCAGCCTGTCACATGAATGGTTACAATAGTCTCCCAGTCCACCTCTGGTTTCTACTCTTATTCCCACATAGGATCACAAAGATGGTTTAAAATAAAACCAGATCATACATACTGCCCAAAACCCTCTAAAAGCTTCTCCTCATATTCAAAATAAGACCCCAATGCCTTGCCACAGCTATAAGGTTCTGTGCAGGTGGGCCCTTGTCTACCTGACCCAATGAATCCTTTATCATTTGCCCCACTGCTGATTGTGCTTCACCTTTAATTCCCTGGACTTAACAAGACTTCTTGCAGTTGAGAGCTTTTACTGGAGATGTTTCCCTGGGATCTACCCATACTTCAATCCTCAACACTCAGGTTTCCACTCAAACGTCGCTTTCTCAAATGCCCACTTC
>NW_011410454.1:0-618 GCF_000754665.1 Bison bison bison | reverse complement strand
TTCTCAAACTACTTTCATTTTGAACTCATTCTATGAGGTCAGCATAGCCCTAATACCAAAACCAGAAAAAGATATAAAAATCACAGGTAATATCACTGATGAACACAGAAGCAAAAATCCTTAACAAAATGTAGCAAACTGAATTCAACAACACATTAAAAGGATCATATGTCATGATCAAGTGAGATTTATCCCAGAGATGCAAGGGATTCAATATCTGCAAATCAATTGATGTGATATACCATGTTAACATACAGAAGAATAAAAATTATATTATCTTAATAAATGTGGAAAAAGCTTTCAATAAAATTTAATATCCATTTATGATAAAAAAAAAAAACTCAATAAACTGAAGCTAGAGGCAAATGTAAAAAAAAAAATAGTGAAAATTGTTCAGAAGTGTCTCCCCTGTTTGTCCTAATTGAACCAAGTTGGGGAGAATAGGACTGTTTGAACAGGCTCTGGAATGTAATACCTATAACCATGGCCTCTGATGCGAGAACCCCTCTCACTCTGGATTTACACTGTTATATTCTCCTTTTGATCTCCAGGAGATCAGTCCTGGGTGTTCATTGGAAGGACTGATGCTGAAGCTGAAACTCCGGTACTTTGGCCACC
>NW_011410453.1:0-531 GCF_000754665.1 Bison bison bison | reverse complement strand
TCCTGAACCTCCCTCCCCACCCCATCAGTCCAGGTTGTCACAGAGCACTGCCTCTTGTGAGAGATGACGAGTATGTTTCCCTACTTTTATAGATGAAGGCTGAGTGGGCAATGATTTGATCTACATCATGCCATCAGTCAAAGAGGGACTTCTGTCTAGAACGTGGGCTCCTGGGGGTCAGATTAGCTTTTCCAACGGAAGAAGAAATGGGCCTCCGGTCCCCAGTGCCCAAGAAGTGAACTCAGTCGGTGTGTTTAGCACTCTGAATGCTGCAGACCCCAGTCATTACTTCAGATTTCAATTTCATGGGCTATTAAAAGGGGGAAATGTGTCCGTCCATGCATCCATCTGTGTCTGTCTCCATCTCCTCTTACATCTCTGGACCATGAGAACCCAAGATCGCCCCAGGCGGAGGCCACGCTTTTTACAGAGGGTAGTCCTTGTCCAAAGACATCCTGTGAGCAGACTACACCTTCAGACCAGGTGCGCGCCTCCAGGAGTCAGCACTGCAGGCACCTGCTCGAGGGAGAC
>NW_011410452.1:0-557 GCF_000754665.1 Bison bison bison | reverse complement strand
TTTCAAACTGAGGTATGAATACCCCAGGAGATACATGGTAAAGTGTTCCACTGATTCCAGAAGTCATACGATAAACATCTTCCAGAAGCTTTGTTTTTCCTTGACAAAGTGGGCAGAAAAAACACTTCTTCTATTAAAACAACCACAGACATATTACTGAGTGGAAGGTCAACTTTGCCTTTTGCTTCCAAAAACTATGGGTAGTAGGCTGATTTGGACTATGCTCCCAGGGCCCCGGGGGCACAAGTCCTCTGCACTTTGCAGCTAAAGCAAAAATGTTTGAGAAGCACTTGGCTTCATTTTCCCCGGTGCCCTTTAGGGGGTAGTTTTCTCTCAATCTTGCAGAGAGACAGAGGAAATTCATTCAGATTTTTCCACATCAGACTTTGAAGAAGGAAGCTTTCCAAGTTGGAAAATTCCAGGTCAAAACACTGGAAGCCGCTTAGGATTCTAAGCTTATCTCACAAGTATGTCTTTATTGTCATCAGAGGAGATAAGGTGAAAAGAGAGAAAACAGGCTCTAAGTTCTAGCTCTTTCCTCTAAGCCCACCCTTGCC
>NW_011410451.1:0-573 GCF_000754665.1 Bison bison bison | reverse complement strand
GTTTTTCAGTGGTTGTACCACTTTATATTCCTACCAACAGTGCACAAGAGTTCTCTTTTCTTCATACCTTCACCAACACTTGTTATTGCTTACCTTATTGATAATAGCCATTCTGACCGGTATGAGGTGGTATCTCACTATGGCTTTGATTTGTGTTTCCCTACTGATTAGTGATATACCTGTTCATGTACCTGTGGACAATTTGTAGGTCTTCTTTGGAAAAATGTCTACTGAGGTCCTTCACCCACTTTTTAATTGGGTTATAAGTGTGCGTGTGTGTGTGTTTTGTTTTGCTGTAGGGTTGTATAAGTTTCTTATATGTTTTGAAGATTAACCCCTATCAGATACGATTTGAAAATATTTTCTCTCATTCCGTAGATTGCCTTCTCATTTTGTTGTTGTTTCCTTTCCTGTGCAGAGGGCTTCCCTTGTGGCTCAGCTGGTAAAGAATCCGCCTGCAATGTGGGAGACCTGGGTTCAATCCCTGGGTTGGGAAGATCCCCTGGAGAAGGGAAAGGCTATCCACTCCAGTATTCTGGCCTGGAGAATTCCATGGACTGCATAGTCCATGGG
>NW_011410450.1:0-574 GCF_000754665.1 Bison bison bison | reverse complement strand
GCCATGTTAATTACAGAAGATACTGTCAGAAAAGCAAAGGCGGTGGAAATTCAGGTTGGAAACCAAGATACCACGCCAGCAACACGATGCGCGAGTTTTCTGGAAGGAGCTTCCAAGTGTGTATTGAGCAGTTTATTTCTGCCATTACGTGGGGAAAACCAGTAAATGAGTTTTTATGAAGTGATTTATGAAACTCCTGGGGTGGAGGGAGGGAGAACTGGGAGGCAGTGGCACCACCATACAACCCTGTGGGGGAGAGGGGAGAGAGAGGGCTTGCTTTGGTAGCTGTTCATTACATTGCTGCAAGCTGCATCCTCTGAAATGGGTTAAGCAAAGTGGGACACTCCTTAAAAGAGGCTAGAAGATTTCAGAGGAAATCTTGGTACTTGAGATACCTGAAAGCCTCCTGTTAGATTAGAGCTTTTAAGGGTAGAGATTCTGTTTTCCTTATTTCTGTAGTCCCTTGGAGTGTTAGGAACAGGGCTAGAAACATTGCTCCAGAAATGGAAAAAGAAGGTGGATCTCTGTGTTCATCCAGGAAGACAGAAAGAGGTGTCTACTCAGCTCATAATCA
>NW_011410449.1:0-554 GCF_000754665.1 Bison bison bison | reverse complement strand
ATGGACACAAAGTGGTGACTGTTGACGATGGTCCTCAGCTTCCTGAGAAAGGGGAGGGAGAGGAGGCTGCCCTCTCCCCGAGGCAGGGCACCACACTCGGTGTACAGCCTCTTCAACAAAGGCTCTTCCCCCAAAGCCTAAAAAGTGCTCTCTTCCAGCAGCAGCCTGAAGCTGCAGTGGCCCGTGGGCACAAGCTGGGCCAGGACGGCTGAAAGGTCCACAGGGAGGGGCGCATCTCCCTGAGCCAAGGGCCAGAGGCCCTGTGTTTGGAAGAAAGGGAGACTCCCCAAAGCCGGGCACCCCATCCATCACGGGGCCCTCCTTGTCCATAGCCACACAGAGGGTGGTGTGTCCCTCCTTGGAAATGGGACAGTGCAGTGGCCAGGAGCAGTCCAGGCTCACAAGGGTGCTTGGCCCCTCACCAAAGGCCTCTGCTTCCTCAGGGCTGACATCACAAGGCAGCCATTAAGTGAACTAATAAAGGGCTGGCTGCACCCAGGCTGGTCAGCATGTCAGCCTCCTGGTCCACGCTCATCATGGCAGCAGGCACCATG
>NW_011410448.1:0-537 GCF_000754665.1 Bison bison bison | reverse complement strand
GTGTATAAAATAGATAGACAAGGAGTTCCTATATAGCACTGGGAAATATATCCTGTAAAAGAATCTGTCTGCTAATGCAGGAGACACAAAAGATGTGGGTTCAATCCATGGATTGGGAAGATCCCCTGGAGGAGGAAATGGCAACCTACTCTAGTATTCTTGCCTGAGAGAATCCCATGGACAGAGGAGCCTGGCGGGTTACAGTTCATGAGGTCTCAAAGAGCTGGACATGACTGAGCAACTGAGCACACATGCATGCACATATATATGTATAACTGAAGCACTTTTCTGTACACCAGAAAGAAACACACCATTGTAAATCAAACATACTTCAACTTTTAAAAAAATTATGTATTTTCCATTTGCATAAAAATAGAGGAAAGCAACAGAAGAGAAAGACTAGAGATCTCTTTAGTAAAATTGGAACTATCAAGGGGATGTTTCACCCAAAGATGGGCATAATAAAGGACAGAAACAGTGGAGACCTAGTAGACGCAGAAGAGATCAAGAAGAGATGGAAAGAATACATGGAAGAAT
>NW_011410447.1:0-566 GCF_000754665.1 Bison bison bison | reverse complement strand
CTGATACTATCTTTAGGGTTCTCTGTGTAGAGTATCATGTCAACTGCAATCAGTGAGGCTTTACTTCTCTTTTCCCATCCAGATTACTTTTATTCTTTTTCTTCTCTGATTGGCATAACCAGGACTTCAAAACTATGTTGCATGATAGGAGAGTGAGCACCCTTGTCTTGTTCCTGATCTTAGAGGGAATGCTTTCAGTTTTTCCCCATTGAGAACGTTTGCTGTGGGCTTGTCATATATGGACTTTTCTATGTTGAGATAGCTTCCTTCTATGCTCATTTTTTGCAGTGTTAATCACAAATGGGTCCTGAATTTTGTCAAACGCTTTTTCTGCATCTATTATATGGTTTTTATCTTTCAATTTGTTAATATGCTGTATCACGTTGGTTTGCATATATTGAAGAATTCTTGCATCCCTGGAATAAACTCAACTTGATCATGGTGTATGACCTGGTTAATGTGTTATTGAATTCTGTTTGGTAGAATTTTGTTGAGAAGTTTTGCATCTATGTTCATCAGTGATACTGGCCTGAAATTCCAAAAATGCCTCATTCTAATAGCCCATC
>NW_011410446.1:0-602 GCF_000754665.1 Bison bison bison | reverse complement strand
AAAATGAATCCGCCACAGGTATACATGTGTTCCCCATCCTGAACCCTCCTCCCTCCTCCCTCCCCATACCATCCCTCTGGGTCGTCCCAGTGCACTAGCCCCAAGCATCCAGTATCGTGCATTGAACCTGGACTGGCAACTTGTTTCATACATGATATTTTACATGTTTCAATGCCATTCTCCCAAATCTTCCCACCCTCTCCCTCTCCCACAGAGTCCATAAGACTGTTCTATACATCAGTGTCTCTTTTGCCGTCTCGTACACAGGGTTAACTGCATTCTTGAAAAGTTTCCTGATTATTTGGTCAAGACAAGTTAGTAGGTCAATTATTCACACTGATTGCAGGAAGAAATAAGAAAGATATGCAAAGACTATTACTAAATGCATTGCCAACACATCAGTGTACTAAATTGGACAGTTAGGAGATATATTGATACATTAGGAAGTGAAGAGTAATATGGCAGGATGAGAGTTCTGAAGGGTTGAAGGAGAAGACAGAGAATAAACATTAAAAACTTTCAAAACTACTCTCTTTTAAAGATCTAAAACATGCTGGGATAGAGTAGAAGAAAACAAACTCATCAGATAAACTCTAAGCATG
>NW_011410445.1:0-578 GCF_000754665.1 Bison bison bison | reverse complement strand
CGTCTTTTAATTTCATGGCTGCAGTCACCATCTGCAGTGATTTGGAGCCCAAAAAATATAAAGTCTGTCACTGTTTCCAGTTTCCCCATCTATTTGCCATGAAGTAATGGGACCAGATGCCATGATCTTAGTTTTCTGAATGTTGAGTTTTAAGCCAACTTTTTTCACTCTCCTCTTTCATTTTCATCAAGAAGCTCTTTAGTTCTTCTTTGCTTTCTGCCATAAGAGCGGTGTCATCTGCATATCTGAGGACCAAAATTTGGAGGGCAGAAATCACAAGGAAGAAATAATTCAACCTTGAAGCCTGGGAAAAGGAGACCTCAAACACAATAAGTTAAAAAAATAATGAAAAGGAAGAGAAATACCTCACAAATGAAGAAAAAACTAAAAACATAGATGTGCAAATAAATGAAGAGGAAATAGGCAAACTACGTTAAAAAGAATTCAAAATAATGTAGTAAAGATAATCAAAAAACCTTGAAAACAAAATGGAGAAAATGCAAGAATCAATTAACAAAGACCTGAAAGAGTTAAAGAGTTAACTAAAGTTAGTTAACTAAAGTTAACTTTAGTTAACT
>NW_011410444.1:0-548 GCF_000754665.1 Bison bison bison | reverse complement strand
CACTTAGCTGCCTAACTGGGTTACTGAGTCTCCACGGGTTTGTCCTGGGGAAAAATAAAAGAGTTCTGCGTGATCTTAGGCATAAAGCTCTGGGATAAAATTATGATTAAAGGTTTTGTTGACATAACAGAGGAAAGAATCCAAATTTTTGGAGGCATTTTGCTTATCCAGCAGGAAGAGTATTATGGTCACTAAGCCTGAAGAAGAACTCATCTCTAGAGTATCTCTGAATAACGTTCTTGACTCTTAACATGAAGAAATGTTGAAGTCACAGTGAAATTTAGTTTCACACAGAAAATGTGTCTGTGTTAGAAAACTGCACCTTCTGGTGTTATAGGACAGAAAAGTGATGCATGTATCCTGGACTCCTCTGCAAATCAGAAAAATGTTATCCTTGACTTTATCCATGAGGCATATGTCAGTCTTCAGGTGGGGCTTGGAAATCTGATCAACAGCTGTCAACACCTCTCAGGTCTGTTTTGTGTTTAGGATACTACCTGACTTGGAAGTTCTTTAACAAAGCATCCCAGGTATTTCTGTAGCTAAGA
>NW_011410443.1:0-674 GCF_000754665.1 Bison bison bison | reverse complement strand
CAATTAAACTATAATTTTAGTTCTCTGGCATCTGGTAATTTTCTAGAGAATTACAAACTTCCTTTGCTCTTGACAAATACTGTTGACTTCCTCCAAATCTTCATTTTTACCTAATTCTATGTATGCTCTGCTGCCTTCTCAGTTGCTCAGTTGTCCAATTCTTTGTGACCCCATGGACTGTAGTCCACCAGGCTCCTCTGTCTATGGGATTTCCCAATGGAGTGGGTTGCCATTTCCCCCTCCAGGGAAATATTCCCGACCCAAGGATTGAACCTGAGTCTCTTACAGCTCCTGTGTTCCTGTGTTGGCAGCAGTTTCTTTGTGAGTGAGCCATCTGGGAAGCCCAATTCAATGTATAGGACCCATGATAAGTAAAGGTTGCTTTTAAAGTTATTTGCATGTCTTTGAATGAAATAAAAAATAATGTAATAATATTAATATATGTGTAACTTCAGGTGTTGTTTCTATTCCACAGAGTAAATCTACCGAAGTTGTATTTGCATTTAATTATTTTTTTAAATGTAGCTATACCCTGTGGACTGTAGCCCACGAGGCTCCTCTGTTCATGAGATTCTCCAGGCAAGAATACTGGAGTGGGTTGCCACTTCCTTCTCCAGGGGATCTTCCCAACCCAGGGTTCGAACCCAGGTCTCCCTCATTGCAGGCAGATGCTT
>NW_011410442.1:0-528 GCF_000754665.1 Bison bison bison | reverse complement strand
GGCCTTTGCAGTTATCCAAGTCAGAGGTGCTAAATGCTTGGATTAGGGGAGCTGCAAGGAGTATAGAGACGAGGAAGTGGGTGTGGGTGCTATTTGAGAAGTAAACTGACATGACCTTGATGACTATTAAGGTTTATGTGCTTCATTAGCACTCTGGTGCCAGTTTGCCACAAGGAATGTATTTATCCTATCAGCTCACATGGAAGCTAGTGGCCAAAGTTACCTCCAGTGATCCTTGCTCCCTGATATCTGGGACCTTGTGTAGCCCCCGTACACACTGAGTCCAGGCTGGCTGCATGACTTACTGTAGTAAACAGATGAGCAGAAGTTAACATCATGCCAGTTCTGAGGCAAAAGGTGGTGACTCTTTGGCAGTTGACACTTCTGTGATTTTGGAAGCCTCGAGGCACAGTGTAAGCTGCCCAGCTTCCCTCAGGACCACAGAGAGAGATCACATGTACAGGCCATGGTCACTCCTGAGAATGTCTGAAGAAGAGATGAGCCCGGGCCTCTGAGATTTCAGTTGAG
>NW_011410441.1:0-542 GCF_000754665.1 Bison bison bison | reverse complement strand
ATTTTGTTTGGTCTTTTCCTTTGCCTTTGGACGTGGGATATCTTTTTTTGGTGGGATCCAACATTCTCCTGTTGATGGTTGTTCAGCACCGAGTTGTAATTTTGGACTTCTCCCAGGAGAAGATGAGGGCACGTCCTTTTCCTCCTCCATCTTGTAAGGGAATCTTCGGTCAAATTCCCATAACACTGAATGGAGTTTTCCAAGAGATATTTTGGTGCCAGGAAAGATTGAAAGTAGGTGGGGAAAGCAACCACATTGCAAAAAGCAATTAGATGGCATCACCAACTGAATGGACATGAGTTTGAGCAAGCACGGGTGTTGATGACAGATAGGAAGGCCGATTGGATAAGACACAGCAAATGAACTGAAAATTTTTCACAACCCATGGATGGAACTGGGTCCTCCTATATTGGAATACACTTTTTTTTTTCTTTTAACTGATTAGGGCCACTCTGATGGCTTAGACAGTAAAGAGTCTGCTTACAATAAGGGAGACCCAGGTATGATCCTAGGGAAGCTTCTCCTGGAGAAGTGAATGGCTA
>NW_011410440.1:0-504 GCF_000754665.1 Bison bison bison | reverse complement strand
ATCTGTTGGTTATCTTCTCCTCCTTTTGACATTGTCTTTTGCAGGGCAGAATTTTCTTTTAATTGGAGGATAATTATTTTACAGTGTTGTGTTGGTTTCTGCCATGCAACAAATCAAATCAGCCTTAAGTGCGTATATATATACACCCCTCCCTCCAGAGCAGAAGTTCTTAATTGTAATGAAGTACAAATTATCAATTATCTCTTTCATGGATTATACTTTGGGTGTTGTATTCAAAATATCATCACCATGTCTGTCATCTAGATTTTATTCTATGTTTTCTGGGAGTTCTATAGTTTCTTTTTTAAAGCACCACAGATTTTTTTTAAGCTGTATTCAGAAAAGTTGATATACAAAGTTTAACATAAACATCATAATGAGTTTGCTTTTTTTCTTTGGCTGGGCTGTACAGAATGCAAGGTCTTAGTTTACCCACCAGGTATTGAACCTGCACCCTCTCTGCAGTGGAAGTGCAGAGTTTAAGCCCTTGGGCCACCAGGGAAG
>NW_011410439.1:0-695 GCF_000754665.1 Bison bison bison | reverse complement strand
GTCAACTCAAGACCTTAGTTAAAATGCTGGGAAGTGGAGACCCTTCCTAACTGTTGAATGTAACATTTGTTTAGAGACAGATTCCCTTCTCTTAGCCATGTGATTTCCCTGAGGCTGCTCAATTGGGATGATCATACGGCAGAGTCATAAATGATTCCTGGGTCCACAACTATTACCTATCTGTGTGAGCAGGTATACCTCATCTTTGACCCCTGGTGTCCCCTTTCCTTGGGGCACCTCCTACGTGCTTGATCCTCCTGGCAAGTGTGCTGGGCTGAATGTACCCACATGCAGCATGTGGTCATCCTGTGGTCTGGGGGCCCGAGGGGACGTGTGAACAAATTGTGGCATCAGGTGTTCAGGGGGTTAGTGGGGTGTGTTAAGGTGAGGCTCAAACTGGGGGGCTGGTGACAGCTTTCCTTGGCAAAGCCTCCTGGGCTGGGGCAGCCAATCGTGGCCTGCTGAAGGCTTTGAAGACCCCCACCGTTCCCCTACTAGGCAATGAGCCCCCTAGGCCCTCTTGCTGGCTTCAATTTCATGGTCCACCCCATCTGGAGCCAGCTGGGATATTTTAAACCTTCACACCCTCGATCTTTGGCCTCATTTAAGCTTCTAGATATTGGGGAGGGGTGCACTGAAATGGACCTTCAATGTCTGAGTGCAAAGGACAGACCCCAGAACTTCCTCTGCACCCC
>NW_011410438.1:0-549 GCF_000754665.1 Bison bison bison | reverse complement strand
GGTGGTGATTCCTCCAAGGGTTCTATGTGGGGAGTTTGTCCTCTCTACTTGTGGCATTGGAGGTTCCTCACTAGTTTTCATGGGTTTCCTCCACTCTAGTTGTGACAGGCTCATCTCAAGTTATTTCAGGGGCTTCCTCTCTATTCACAGGAGAGGGGCTTCTCCCTAGGTGCAATATGCTGGAGGGCTCCTATCTAATTTTGGCAGGGGAATCCTCCCCAGCTTTGGCAGGGGGTGTCCTAGCTTTGTCCCTGGGGGGTCCTTCCTTGTGATGGCACAGGGCTCCTCTAGAGATGCAGTGGGGGACTCAGGGTTCCTTTCAAGTTGGGACAGGTGACTTGGGGTTCCTTTAGAGTTGTGGTGGGGCCTCCTCTTGAGCTGCGTGGGGCAGCTCCTCTCTAGTAGCAATTAGCAGGCTGCCTCCTGTCTACTTGTGATGTGCGGTAGGCTACTGTATAGTTACAGCATGGGACTGCACTCTAGTTGTAGTGGGGTCAACTGATGTTTTTGTTTACACTCCTCTCTAGTTGTGGTTTGGACTCCTCTCTA
>NW_011410437.1:0-577 GCF_000754665.1 Bison bison bison | reverse complement strand
TCTCCATATGACCCTCATGTTCATTATTCCCTGTGGTGGGCATTTCTGGTGATTTCATATTTTTTTCTGTGAAATTGAAGAGGAATAAAGGGAGAAATGATGAAATCCTAAATCCTGACTTACCTGAGTCTGGTAGAAGAAAGGAAAATTCTATGGGAAATATATAGAAAGAAAAGACAAAATGAAATGAATACATTTTGCAGACTTTGAACACATCTTATAATAATAATAAAAGCTTCTTGAACTAATTTTTAGAATATCTTTTGTTCTGGGTATATTGTGTGTTTCTGTTCATATACTTGAGAAAGTTCATGTCAATAGAGAGATCTGAAATTATTAATGACATCAATTTCATTGGAATTGTTCAAATAATTGAAGTAAGCAGTTAAAGGCATGAGTGTTGAGTTACCAGTTTCAACCTTGTCAGCTGTGACACCTAGCCCCACTCACCTAAACTAGGCATTCATTCATTCATTCACTTATTCATTCATTGTTCATTCAGCACACATCTATTGGTTTCCTACTCTGTGCCGGGCACGGTTCTAAGTAAGCCCCATTGAGGGTATAGTGATAAATA
>NW_011410436.1:0-595 GCF_000754665.1 Bison bison bison | reverse complement strand
CATGTTCAAAATGTGACTTTAGTACACTTCCTCTTTGTTGTTAGTAGAAACTTATTTTAATTTTTCCAATCTTACGAGAGGATGAATAAAATACTTTTGTCTCTAAGAAATAAAAGGGATTTAGAAATACTGTCCACAAAGCTCCACGAGAAAACTGAATACTTTTTTCCAAAAAATCAATACCAGTACCGTAAATGTTTTCCTTGATTAGCTGAAAACAGGCATCATCTCTTAAGAATTGTTTTTAAGAGTGTAAAAGAGGCATTCCTTTAACAATTATTATGTACAAGTCTAGGACTTGTGAGCTTTTTAATTCCCCACCAAAAGAACATATATTAGGGAGAGAATCCATTACTATGTTGTTAATATTCTGAAGTATTTAATACCTACTTAAAGCAAATTTAAGCATCTATGAAAAAATACAGAAAAGAGAGAATTCTGAAACGACTGTTTCACCTAAATACTAAGTAGCAAATACTATGAGAAGACAGGGAAATGTAATAACTTTGATATTAACTACCATATTCCAGAAGCTCTCCATAAGCCTTCAGATTTCTAGCTTCATCTGCTTTGTACTTTAAAATTACATCAGCTT
>NW_011410435.1:0-576 GCF_000754665.1 Bison bison bison | reverse complement strand
AGATCCCCTGGAAGAGGAAATGGCAACCCATTCCAGTATTTTTGCCTGGAAAATCCCATGGAGAGAGGAGCCTGGTGGGCTAGAGTCCACAGGGTCACAAAGAGTCCAATACGACCAACCATGCAAAAAATTTTGAATAACATTTTTTTAAATCTTCCTTCATTGTGCATTTAATATCTGAGAGCTCTGTACTGCTGTCTCCTATGGTATTACTGAAATTGGTAATTTGTGTCACTCTTCCTTCTTTCTCTCTCTCTTTTTTAATCAATCAGGCTATAGGTTTATTATCATATTAATCTATTCACAGTATCAGCCACTGGTTTCAACTGAATTTTTTGGTACTACTGATTTTCTGGTTTCTATTTAATTGATTTCTGCCAAGATGTTTGTTATTCTTTTTTTTTTTTTTTGCTGGATTTGGGTTAAATTTTGTTGTATTCTAGTTTCTTAAAGAAGATTATTGATCTTCGAATGATAATTGGCCTTTTCCCTTTTTAATATAAACATTTAATGCTATAAATATCCCTCTGTGAAGCTTTGGCATCCCCTCATAATTTTGATATATTGTATTTTCTA
>NW_011410434.1:0-561 GCF_000754665.1 Bison bison bison | reverse complement strand
CCTTGTTTGTCTGCCATTAGCCCACCTGTCTTAGCATTATTTGAAAACTTTCATAAACGTACTATAAATTCCTTTCTGTTGCCTAATATGGCATTCAGTATAGACAGTGGGGTTTAGAAATTGGATGATTTATTTGAACATGAGGTAGGGCAAAGTGACATTTGTTATAGTGGCTGGTTGTACCTTTACACACACATTCCCTTGGCTGAATCTTTCAAATGAGGTGACTGTGATTGTGACCAGGCCTCTAGTCTCCAGTAGAGAAGAGGATTATTTTGCTTTACACAAAAAAATAGTGACAATGATTTGCCCAGATGGATTTTCCAAGCTGATAAGTTAGGGCCAAATGCTGCAGGCCATTTTCTGCAGTGTTAGGGCTATTGAGAGACTTTTGCTGACATGTCCAAATATATTCTGTTGGGGTCATTGCTCTGTTTTTCCCATGTTTATATAAATAGCATTGCAATGATCTGTGTTCATACACTCTTAAGCATTTCTCAGTTTGTTGTAGGCTTTTGCTGCTAAGTTGCTTCAGTCGTGTCCGACTTTGTGCGACCCCAT
>NW_011410433.1:0-520 GCF_000754665.1 Bison bison bison | reverse complement strand
TAAGGGTGGTGTCATCTGCATATCTGAGGTTATTGATATTTCTCCCGGCAATCTTGATTCCAGCTTGTGCTTCTTCCAGCCCTAGTGTTTCTCATGATGTACTCTGCATAGAAGTTAAATAAGCAGGGTGACGATATACAGCCTTGACGTACTCATTTTCTTATTTGGAACCAGTCTGTTGTTCCATGTCCAGTTCTAACTGTTGCTTCCTGACCTGATTACGGGGACTAATAATCACAAAATAAGACAGCTAGCTTGTCTTTAATATCAACCAAAACAAAACAAAATGCAGAAGCCTACAAATAAGAAAAGAGTTTATGGCTCAATAGGGAAGGGATATAAATGCACAGTTATGCCTGATTCCAGTTGTTGTAAAGCAGAAAACAACACAACATTGTAAAGCAATTATCCTCCAGTTAAAAAAAAAGGAGAGAGTTTATTTGGGGTCTTAAGAAATGCAGTTTGGGAGACAAAGATTCAGGTAAAATCAAGAGTGTTTTAGGGTAGAGAAAGAGTCAGG
>NW_011410432.1:0-513 GCF_000754665.1 Bison bison bison | reverse complement strand
ATGCTTTTCAAGATTCAGCCACAGCTACCCAAACCTTTCCTGGAGCATCCATCTGTAGGTTTATATGGTTAATGGGGCTACTCTGGCTACATTCGAATTAGTGCTATGCATGTGGTTTTCCGAAGGACCCACTGATATTGAGGAAGAGCAACAAGAAAGGGAGATGTGGATTAGATGACTCTATTCTTTGTTCTACGGTTCATATATGGGTCCTGTGTTGCCACAACACAATCCAAACAAAAGTCTTGTTTATAAGGCTCTAAGTTATTATTGGCAAGAATCCCAACAGCTCTTCTTTGGGAATCCATGCTTATTTGTCCAGTGGAGGGAATAAGGGGAGAGAAATAGGTAGTTAGTGAGCAGAGAAGGGCCACAATAAAGTTCTGTTCCTGTTCATCCCTGTCATAGCTACCTTGGCCTATCTCAGACAGCTGTCACTGTGGGCTGCGTGACAGATGACCCTAAAACTCCATGGCTTAAAACAATCATTTATTTCTTGCTTGAATGTCTGTG
>NW_011410431.1:0-617 GCF_000754665.1 Bison bison bison | reverse complement strand
CTCTGTGGGGGTCCTTTCTCACCCCCGTCTGTCTGTACATACTGGTCACTCTGTCCCAGAGCCAGGGAGCAGTGCCCCAGGCACAGAAGGAAGGTGGAGGATGGGCCCTGCCATTCCCTCCTGCTCCTCTAGGGGGCGACCGTGCCCTCTGTCTTCCCCCAGCCCTCAGTGGGTGCACTTGACAGTTTATATGAGTCTCCCCACCCCAATGGCACCCCACTCCAGTACTCTTGCCTGGAAAATCCCATGGACGGAGGAGCCTGGTGGGCTGCAGTCCATGAAGTCGCTAAGAGTCGGAAACGGCTGAGCGACTTTACTTTCACTTTTCACTTTCATGCATTGGAGAAGGAAATGGCAACCCACTCCAATGTTCTTGGCCTGGAGAATCCCAGGGACGGGGAGCCTGGTAGGCTGCCCTCTATGGGGTCGCAGCGGGTCGGACACGACTGAAGCGACGCAGCAGCAGCAGCAGCAGCCACCTCTCCTTCAGTCTTTCCCAGCATCAGGGTCTTTTCCAATGAGGGAAAGATTGAAGGCGGGAGGAGAAGGGGACAACAGAGGATGAGATGGTTGGATGGCATCACTGACTCGATGGACATGAGTTTGAGGCAAGCTCC
>NW_011410430.1:0-537 GCF_000754665.1 Bison bison bison | reverse complement strand
AAATATACATATACATGTAGCTGGTTCATGTTGATATATGCGGAAATGAACACAATGTTGTAACGCAATTATCCTTCAATTTAAAATAAATTTAATTAAAAAAAAAAACAAATTTTGTTTGAATGTGTGTTAGTTTTCTTTTCTGGTGAGAGGATCCATAGATTCCAATGGTTTTCAGAGGGATTGGTACTCAGGAAAGGGGTACTCAGGATTGGTACCCCTGATAGTGAATATCTGCTTTTGGTTTCCCAGCCAGGAAACACCCTGATTAACCAGAGTACCCACCCAAGGGGATTTCTGACCTGAGCCAACTCTAAATCACGTGAGGAGTAGAAAGTAGATCATGTGTGGCATAGGCTGGTTGCACAAAATGTGGGAAATCAGACCTACACAGTTTGAGTACTGGTCTCCCCCACCCACACCCAGGCTCTTCCTGCCTTTTGGGTAAGTTCACTATTTAAACCTTTACATTGGCCTACCCACTGAACATTAGTATTATTATTATTAACCTATATTCAAATATTGTATTACTAACCT
>NW_011410429.1:0-758 GCF_000754665.1 Bison bison bison | reverse complement strand
GCGCCTCCCTGCCCGGCCCCGGTTTGCTAATGGCGGATGCAGGCGTCTGCGCTGCTTCTCTGCTGGGGGAGTTACTGTAGGGCTCGCAATCTGCGAGTTTTAAATTGTTTATTTATTTTTTCTCCCTGTTATGTTGCCCTCTGTGCTTCCAAAGCTCGGCACAGATTCGGCAGTGAGAAGGTTTCCTGATGTTTGGAAACTTCTCTCTTTTTAAGATTCCCTTCCCGGGACGGAACTCCGTCCCTCCCTCTTTTGTCTCTTTTTTTTTGTTTTATTATTTTTCCTTACCTCCTTTCGAGAGTTGGTTGCTTTCTGGGTGCCTGATGTCCTCTGCCGGCATTCAGAAGTTGTTTTGTGGAATTTACTCGACGTTTAAATGCTCTTTTGCTGAATTTGTGGGGGAGAAAGTGTTCTCCCCGTCCTACTCCTCCGCCATCTTGGCTCCTCCCCCCTCCTATTTCTTTCTATTGCACTTTAAATTTATCCACGTCTTTCACAAGGCTGTCATTTCCATTATAGGCAGAGGATGTGAATTACTTTGCCCTATTTTATTTGCTTAAAAGTTTTAAACATAGGAAATAAGAGATGAATATATGTAGTGTAAATGGATGAAAAGAGCAGCAAGAATTCCATTTGATAGAGTATATCTTGGATTTGTTTTACATAACAAATTCTATAGTAAAGTTCCAGTAACCTTATTCAGTAAGCTTGCTGCTGTTTACTAGAATACAAAACATAAAGGTGATAGATTTGTTCTC
>NW_011410428.1:0-653 GCF_000754665.1 Bison bison bison | reverse complement strand
GGCTGTGGTCCAGCGGCTAAGTGGAGGGGCGGGGCCGGCGGGTGGGGATGAAGGATGGGCAGGACTTGTTGGCTCTGGGGGCACATGCTCCCTCCTCCCTTACCTGCTGCCACGTGCAGCATTACCTGAGCATCACGGCAGAGAATCCAACGGTTCTTGGAGTTGGAGAACATTTTCCAACACCCCACTACACTTTCTTTCTCTTCTCAACCTCCCAGTCTCCTGTCTGCCATACTCAAAGCCCAGGGGAAATTTCAAAAAAAAGTTGTGTTTTTTTTTTTAAGCCACAGCTATGGTAATAGAGTAAGAAGAGGCTCGACCTGAATTCAATCAAACCTGGAATAAAATCATGTCCCGGCTATTGTAAATAGTGCTGCAATGATCATTAGAGTACATGTATATTTTAGAATTGTGGTTTTCTCAGGTTATATCCCCAGTAGTGGGATTGCTGGGTCATATGGTAGTTTTATTCTTAGTTTTTAAAGAAATCTCCCCACTGTTCTCCACAGTGGCATATCAATTTACATTCCCACCAACAGCACAAGAGGCTTCCCTTTTCTGTAGATCCTTTCCAGTGTTTGTTGTTTATAGATTTTTTTTTTTTTTTATGACCACCATCTGACCAGTGTGAGATGATACCTCATTGTAGTTTT
>NW_011410427.1:0-646 GCF_000754665.1 Bison bison bison | reverse complement strand
TAATCGAATTTGCTAAATCTTGCTAGCTGACTTACTCTTCTGCGTCAAGCGGAGAGAGACAGTTCTTTGAGTTTAACATCCAGCCATGCCCTCTCCATCACAAAGATGTATCGCAGATTTGAAAAGGTATTTTCCTGGTTCTCAAGAATTTAACAACAAGACCCCCCAAGTTGGCAATTAAAATGAACCCAAAAATGCCATGTTCTAAGAGTTTCCTGCTATTGAAACCAGACCCTGCCTCTAGCCAGACCTATTACCAGGTGGTCCAGAAGGGTCTGAGTTATCCGTTCGGTGAAGTGCAGTGAGTCAGGGAGAACGCAGGCAGGGACCTGCTGTGGTGCAGAGAACCTGTGTTTGAGCAAAACCCTGTGGGCTAACTCACTTATAGTCAAGTCCCAGTTTTGCTGCTACACCAGCTCTATGACCTTGACCAATTTAATTAGCCTTTCTGCACCTCATTTTCCTCATCTAAAATATTCTGGTAATACTAGCTGCTTCATACAGTAATTATGAGGATTATATGTTCCTATGGACTGAGTGTCTGTGTTCCTCCAAAATTTATGCACTGAAGCCTAAGCCCCCAGTGTGATGGCATTTGGAGATGGGGTATTTGGGAGGTGGTTATGGTTAGATGAAGTAATGAGGA
>NW_011410426.1:0-518 GCF_000754665.1 Bison bison bison | reverse complement strand
TGCCTGCTCATGAGGGTGTCTTTAGTGTTCTTGCTCTCAGGGAACATCCGTTGTCCTTGACATCTTGAGCTGAAGAAACAGTTACAGCTGAAGCATCTGCTTATCCAGGCACAGCACAAATGACCATGTGTGGCCTGTGCTCTAAGCTCAGACGATGCTGTTATGTCTTAGGACAAAAAATGATCAGTGGGTGGGGCTGTCCACATTTTGCAGTTGGGGCCATGCATAATCATTTTCCTACCGTGTGACCAAGTTTTCTGTAAATCTGTTGGCCTCGGACATTTTGTTTCTCCTCTCTCTACTCCTTCTTCCACTCAGAAGTTGGGATGATCCTTGTACCTCCCATGTAGAGAGAGGGTGAGGGTAGTAAATCACTTGAGTCAAAGCTTTGTGAGGAGTTGGCATGCAAGTAGATATGAAGTGGTGGTGTTTCTGTTTGAGATCTTCTAAAGACTAAGAATCATACTCTCTAGTGACAAGGTCTCCGGTGAAATGGGGAACCATCTTAGGTTCCAGGG
>NW_011410425.1:0-665 GCF_000754665.1 Bison bison bison | reverse complement strand
CAGGAGTGTTTCCTGCGGCTTGAACATGGGAAGGACCCAGCCTTTTTCCAAACAGTGACCAAGATATGGTCTCATGAGTGTTTGTCGGGGTCTTCAACTAGGGCAAAACCCAGCCAAGTTCAGTGCAGGGACTGATATGTAGGCTCAGGAGTGTTTGTCGGGGCTTGAACAACAGCAGAAAGCATCTGCTTCAGGTCAGGGACTAACCTGTGGGTTCAGGATTATTTGTTGGGGGATCTAACAATGGCAGGACCTAGACTCATTCAGTGCAGTGACCAAGAGGTGGACTCAGGAGCATTTTCTGGGGGATTGAGCAAATGCTGGACCCAGCTAGTTCAGTGCACATAACGAGATGTGGGCTCAGAAGTGTTTGTCCGGGCTTGAACAAGGGCAGGGCCTAGTGTAGTTCAATGTAGTTCCCTGCGCTGAACCAGGATGGGTCCTGACCTTGTTCAAACCCCCGACAAATACTCCTGAGTCAGCATCTCTGTCCCTGCCATGAACCAGGCTGGGTCCTTCTCTTGTTCAAGCCCCTGACAAATGTAGGTTAACATTAGTATCCAAACAAAAGTGAAATGTACTTACACTCCTGGTAAGAAACTTATAGTTAGCAAATGGTGTCAATGCGTAAGAAGCTGAAAGGTGAAGGCTGCAATAGACTTATT
>NW_011410424.1:0-9420 GCF_000754665.1 Bison bison bison | reverse complement strand
CGATTAGAACATATCAGCAACCCCATTTTAATCCAACGTTTTGCCAAATGACTTTTCTATAAAACACAGTTCTCACCTTCTACTTGTCCATTTAACGTCTTTTTTCCTCTTGGACCAGCAGCTCCAGATAAACAATCCACAGACTTCTCTGGAAGGCTCTCAGAGATACTCTGCTAAAATTAATGTGAATAATGAGTTGCATGAAGATTTCCTAATCCCTTTGGAAGAAAATACCCGACTTTTAAAAACTGCCTACTTTGAACCCAGTTAAGACAGGTTTTGCCAAGATCCCGTAGCTGCTAAGTAACAGAACTGGCTTCAGAATTCTGAGGAGAATGTATGGCTTGAAAAGAAATATTTAATGGAACACAAGATGGGGCTAAAAAGAAGGTCAACAACTTTTAATCTAAAATTCTCAGCTCACAATTGGAGGACACTGAAAAATACAGTGTCATCTTTTTCTTATCACATATTTCTTATTTATTTCCATGCTATGCAGGACCTCATTCCTCAGATAACTCAAGTCAACTTCTACATCCTAAATATGAAAAAGGGAATATAAAAGTAAGTCATCTTTTCAGAATTCAGATTTAACAGAGATATATTATGTATATTATATTACCTGTAACATTATATACAATTCCATTTGTCTCTTCACTAATTCACATTCAAAAACTATTAAAATGGCTCTTACATTCACGACCTATGCTACACACTCCAGGAGATGCACAACTGTTTCCTGAACTTCACTCATTTATACTGATACAGGGTCTATAAGATGAATATTTAAAGGAGAATAATACAAAATCTCTGAATTCTGAAGTTTCAGAATGTGACACAAGGACTTTGAGTAGGTTTTTTAAAAACTACAATAGAAAAATAAATCTGAGGTTGTATGTTTTATCTTACAGTTATTAAAAGTCTCTGCTCCTACAGCTGGTTATTATTTTAGGCAAAACATGTATTTTTCAATGAGATGAAGAGTTGGGAATATCCTCTTAATAGAATGCTTTAGAAAACACAGCGGAATCCCTTTATAATAAGGATTTTGAGAAACAGAATTTTAATTTCTAAATCTCCATCATATCAACAATTATTTTAGTCTTAATGCAGAGCCAAAACAAAACAGAGAAAGAAAAAATTTAAAAAACCACCCTCTTAACAACTCTAAGAAACCAAAATAAAGTGTCCGGGGGGTTGGGGGCAGAAACTAGATGATATAGGCTATGTAGTTTTGGAACTGAAAGGCTCCAGGAAGATTCCATGATCATTACAATAAGGAATTACGTCCACTAAAGATATCATCATGAGTATTACATAAGTCATGTCCTTATGGTTTAAAATTCACAGAAAGACTCTTTATCCTTGACCAAATTTCGTATTTCCTGCACTGTGGGAAAGCTTTTTCCGATACAATTCTTCTGTCACTATGTATTTTTCAGCCCATTTTTTCCTTCACCCCCACCTTCCATATTTATCAAAGTAAAAAAAAAAAAACCAACTAGTCATATGTTTATAAAATAGTTTGCTCTGACCAATTTTCCACTGCAAACAGAAAACAGTGAGAGGGACACCACTGCTGAATTTTAAGAGTAAATGCCACAGGAAACTAAATTCAGAGCACAAAAACTAATTTCACAACAGAACGCTTTACCTTGGTTTCAAAATCTAAGACTTCATCATTTGATGTAAGCCATAAATCATCACCAGGTTTGCTGGAAAACCTTTACAGCAAAAACAGACAACAACAATGAGTGAAAACATTTTTTTTAAACATATTTTGATGTGGACCATTTTTAAAGTCTTTATTGAATTGGTTGCCATGTTGCTTCTGTTTTATATTTTGGCTTTTTGGCCCCAAGGCATGTGGGATCTTAGCTCCCCCAACCAGGGATTGAACCCACACCACCTGCATTGGAAGGAGAAGTCTTACTAAGCATCTTAACCACTGAACCCCCAGGGAAGTCTCCAAAACAGTCTTTAGTTACACCTGTTTCTGCTTCTATCTTTCCCAATCTATGAAATATCTAGTTAAGGCTCATAGTTAGTTTCCATAACAAAGAGTGACAGCCGATATACTGGCAGAGCCTGAAAATAATTTGTTTTCACCAAGTCCTAATAGGTGAACTTAAAAATCCAATTGATCGACTGACATAACTTTTGTTTCCCCAAGCTGGAATAAACCTGATGACTTAAAACAAAGTGGAAGGATAAGCTGCTCCTTCTCCATTGTCTGTCCCTGGTTCAGAGACTAATCTGTGTCCATCAAAAATGGCAGTCTTGGTTCTTCAGCAGGGGAAACACTTATTGAGAAGGTCCCACTTCTCCCCTTTACTCTAAAGGGAGTGCAATGTCTAAAACTTAAAATGGACACAAGTCAAAGAACTACATTATATCTTTAGATTATATGCTACACGGGTACTTCTCAATCTCTGCTGAGGGACACAAGAGTGGGCATGGGAAACAGGCAGGCCAGCTGTCAAATCACAGGTCAACTCACTTTAACCATGGAATCATGGGTCAATTTATCAACCTCCTGAACCACAGTTGGCTAATTAAGTAAAAGTAGGACACAGCTACTTTACAAAGCTGCTGTGATGACTCTAGGAGGTCACAGATGTTAAGCACATAATGCAGTGTCTGACCCAGAGTAGAACACTCAACAAACATTAGTTTCCCTTCCCCGTGTTCCCTTAAACATACAATTTTAAAACATCCATAAAATCCTACCTGCATAGACAGTCTTCTTCAGAACTCTCATCCACTATTAAAGAAAAAAGCAAGACATTTAAAATCAACAAAAGAAAAGTATAGAATATTAAAACCTCAAGACTGATGCTCTGCTTAAAAGTATTCCTTTGGGACCATACCTGGAGACCACACTAGAGGGAACAGTGATTGTACTATACTCGCAGGCCATTAATGCCTAAGAATCACTCCTCTCCTTTATAGTCATCAAATGCAAAACAAAAAAAAAGAAGAAAGAACTGCTGTTACAATGACAATAATCCCAACCAAACTGTAGAAGACTGACAGAAAATTATATTATACCATTAATAGAATCAGTACGATAAGCTGACAAGAGCACGCTTAAACAGCACAGTGTTCCTGGACTTCCACTGCCTGGAGCAGTGAACAGAGGAACAGGTGTCTTGCTGGGACATAACACAACTTCTCTGGCTCTTCAGTTCAGGATGAAAACACCCTCTCACAGGGAAGCTTGGTCTACAGGCACTGAACTTCAGAGCGTGGGAAAACATAGGAAACAAAGTTTTCCTGGCCCTCTTTCCAGATGCAAGAGAAGTATGAAAGATGTAGTGATTCCAGATTTAGAAAGAATAATCTCTTGAAAGGGAGGTGGGGGAGGGCAAATGGGTGAAGGGGGTCAGCTGGGTGGTGGGGATGAGGACTAGACTTGTGGTGAGCAGGCAGTAGGGTACACACAAGCTGAACTTTAAAAAAAGTTTTAAATATATATATGTGTATATATATACACACATACACTAATGTATTTAAAAAGAATCTCTTGAGACTATGTCCTTCCACTGCTCAAGAGTATCTGAATCACACAGAGCAGGATGGTCCAAACAGTCCTGTGTACTAGTGAGGGATATCATTATATCAATCCTCCCCATTATATGGCAAATGTTGACAGAAATCATGCTTCTTCAGGTTGGAAGGCATACATCATCAGATCCGAAGCTGATGAACAAGGGGAGGGATGGAAGGAAGGAGGGGGTGATGGACTCCGGTGCTCTTGGACAACATTTCACATGTGTCGTCATGATTTGATGCTGGAGGGATGACTCACATGCAGTGAATTCAGGGGGAGAGGAGTCCTGGTAGCTCGAGCCTGGAGGGCAGGGGCAGTGATTTTTAAATGTTTGCACCCTGTGACATCAGAACAATGCTTAGTACATAAAAGACATTTGACAGTTATCTGTTTAGTGAACAAATGAATAAGCATGTTTTCTTTGAAAATTTTGTTTAGAAAAATACAGAAAGTAACCAGGGACAACTCTATTCTATTCTGAGCATACTGAAAACCAAGATTCTAGGTCATCTCTGTATCTCCTCTGACATATTAAACCAACCTACAGTTCTGTATGGAACTGTATGTTTAGTCACCAAGTTGTGCCCAACTCTTGTGACCCCCATGGACTACAGCTCACCAAGCTCTTCTGTCCATGGGATTTCCCAGGCAAGAATACTGCAGTGGGTTGTCATTTCCTTTTCCAGGGGATATTCCCGACCCAGGGATCGAATCCATAACTCCTGCATTGGCAGGCAGATTCTTTACTAACTACTGAGCCACCCTTTGATTAGACAGAGGTTTACTAAGTTAAAGGTGTCCTCAGACAGCTTGTACGATGTGCTAAATGCCACAATGAGGGGACCTAACACTGTTTTTGTTAATGTGAAGCATTTTTAGTGCTTTTATTAGAAACTGCAGAGTCTCAAGTTCATCTATTTGAATATCTATTATGATAATCTTTTAACTGATGGCAAGAGAACATCTTGTTCTTTCAAAACTATACTGTCATGACAATTATCCAATACAGAAGTAAACATTTGGTCCTAATGAAGTCAACCTATCTCACTCTTTTTGGATCTGTAAGGAATGAAGTTGGTAATAGAGACCTTGTTGGTACAATAGGCAAAATAACTGGTTCTCAACCAGGCATTGCTTTTCTGCCTTCTGTACTATTGGTAAGTATCTTTCAAAAATAATCTCTCACTGGTATGCTGCACACTGGCTCAGCTTTGCAGTTCTTATTGTTTATCATTTCTTAGCCTACCAGGAAGGGATTATTGAGGTTCCCAGTTTTAATGATGGTAACTTTTTTAGTGAGAGTAATCACTACACAGTAACTAATAACTATTCATTCATTAAATGTAAACCATTTGTAGAAGTTAAAGTTCACTTTCATAAGAAGTCCAATCTGCTATAATATGATGATAGATGAAATATATATCATACTAACTTAAATTTTTTTTCTTATTAACACAAAGATCTAATGTAGGGCCATATTAAATACATGAATTTCTTTTCAGACAATACTGTCTCTGATTTTAAATTACCTACAATTAACTTCTTCAACAATTCTGAATACTAGACTATTAAGAAATTAATTTAAAAAATAAAATACACATGCAATTTACACTAACTTTTTCATAGTTCTTTCATTATTGAAACTTCCTCACTCCTACTTTTTCTATGGTAGAATCACCAAGAGTAATTCTTTAGCAGATGACATACCTGGGTTGCTATTTTCAGGAGGAGTTTTAGGTCTCTCTTCTTTATATGCAGAAATCAGTTGGCGAATGCTATGCATTAAAAATGTAATAAATAATATTTTAACACTAATATGAAAAACAACATCAAATTCTTAGATCATATCATCAGACAAGGTCAGAGATAATATCAAAACTTCAATTGTCCCATACATTTCAAGTTTCTAAGTTCTATAAACTTTTATTTAGCATGTATTTAAAGGAGAAAGAAAAGGAAGATGAAGTAGTCATGAACTGAGGGCAGTATAGCTCCGTTAATTAACTAGACTTAGCCTGGCATATGAAAACGCTCTCGAACTTGGAAATCTTAGCTCTGTAACCAGCTGCTTTTTGTTCCTGGTTAAGTTGCTTCTTTTCACTTCAAAGTCTTCCTCTATACAACCGTGATCTTACTGCCTTATTTCACAAGGGGATTAAGGAGAATTTAATGAGCTAATATGCCCCCCAAATGCTTGGAGAAACAAAGATTGGAATAATTTGTTCTCAAACTTTATTGCTGGAACTACTTTGGAATTCCAAGTAAAACCCAATTTGTGTTTTTTCATACATTTAACATTCAAGGGTTGCACGAACTGTTATTAATTCTTTGTGGTTTGTAATTTAGGGAATCTCAGCTCTTATATAATGTGTACCTTAATTTATTTATAAAATATGAACTCACCACATTAGATAACATAATTAGCCCCCATCACTGCAGCTAATCACACCAAGAGCTAATCACAATCAAGACCCGGCCTGGACCACTACTCTTCCTTCTCTACCTGCTCAGACTCTGAACCAGCAGATCTTTCTGACAATGATGCTTAATCTCCATGATCATCTCCAATTTACTTGGAAGACATATTCCTACTCCTACAGTAGATACTGGCAAGTCCTAGACAGGGCTTACCTATCTGAATTCAACGATCTTACTTGAGATTTAGGGATTTCTAAATCTGGTGAATGGGTTCCTTATGAGGCAGACTCTGAAAACATTTAAGGTGGAGGCAGATACAAATCCTTTGGAAGATTTTTGTTATTACAGGAAACAGATCCCATGAGGGGCCAACCGTAATTTTGGAATCTCAGGCGAGCCAGCAGCCACTATCCTAGGAAGGATGACGGGGAACCTATGACCTAAGAAAAGGTGCCCCCACAGGACAGAAAGCTGCCTTGAGGTTCAGGTCTAGAAACCAAGGAGAAAAGGAAGTCTGTTCAATCCCTGCAGGAGGACTTGAACCTCTCTGACAGCCTAAAATGGTCCCCACTGATATCTGCTAGCAGAAAAGATAAATAAGAGCCTCGACCGCACCTCATCGTGAAGATCTAGGCTTACACGTGGGCTCCACATAAGGCTTCTGAGTGTGGGGGAGAAGCTAGGAGGCCCAGCTGCCAGAGCTGGTGCTTTGCGACAGTGACTTGAGCTACAAACATACATATGAGAACAAAGAAGCTGTGACTCTGAAGTTGACGTGTGCATCACCATGAAGACTGGGGAACCTGGACCCGCAGGGGCAGCCTGGGAGTAAAGGTCAATTGTCAGCTGACTGCAGGACGAGTTTCTCTTTTTTTTTTTTTCTTCTTTTAAAATGATTTTATTAAAGATCTTTATAGAGCAACATCCAGACTCCAGATCCAGCTGCCAAGGAGACCCTGTCAAGACTAGTTGTAGTAGCAGTGCTGCAGCAATAGAATCAATACAAGCAACAGAATGATGAGAAGGAATTATTTTTTTCCCTCCAAATGACGTGTGGAAGAGGACTGTCTCGTTGATCTTAGGGAATCCGCGGGGTTCTTGGAAAATTCAAGCAGGAGCAGCATAGAGAGAGGCAAGTCCTCAAGGGAAAACACAGGATTTGCTGCTGAACTGAATATTTCACGACCCAAATAACTAGTTAGAAATATCACAACTGTGACACTATTTGTACTTCATACAGAGAGGTTACAATGGGAATGAAATGGCTAATGTTAGGCTCTCTAAGGATCAAGGTCTACATGTCCTGAGATAAAGAATCCCGAACCCACGACCACATGTAACTAATTGGCCTTTGCTTGGCTTTCAGCTGATGAGGGGGAACATCTCACCACCATTCCCAAACTGCCTGCACCAAACTGGAGCTCTCACTGGTCAGGTATCAGTAACAGTTAAAATTATTTTTGGCTGCAGTTTAGTGATAACTGGCGTTTTAATGGGAACACTTACATATTAAAGCCACTAATAATAGCATAGTCTTCTGCAGTCTGTCCAAAAACATCTTGAGAAAAGATGTCAACACCTTGCTGAAGAAGAAGACCAACTACATTTGTTGATCCATAATTGACAGCAAGCATGAGGGCTGTTCTAAAACAATAGAGAGATGACTTCAGCCTCAGGAAGTTGAGTTAACTTACTTAAACAACTAATTTGATATGCTTTATCAAGTTAATATCTTGCCTCTCCATGAAGAACTGACCATTTACAGGCTCGTGTTCATCTTTGTAAATTACCTCCAAGGTTAAAATGAAGGGATGGAAAAGAAGCCTCCTGTCCCACTGGGATGGCATGCAGCAGCAGCTACTATTTCAAAAGTCCCTGATGGGGACTTCCCTGGTGGTCCAGTGGCTAAGACTCCATGTTCCCAATGCAGGGGGCCCAGGTTCCATCTCTGGTCAGGGAACTTGATCCCACATGCTGCAACTAAGAGTCCCCACAACTAGGACCCCACGCAGCCAAATAAACAAATAAATGTTTATAAAAAAATAATAAAGTCCTTGATGGACAAAAAACAATGTTTAGGTCACTTATCTGAGGCAGGTGACTATTTAAGGGATGAATTCCCCATTTCCTCCTTAGTCTGATATATTAGGCTTCAAAGTCAGCTGGAGGTTGGGTTAAGGAAAGGCTACTTGCAGGTTTAAAACAAAAATATTAACAATAATGGGAATAAAAACAGTCATGGTGGCAGTTAATGATGTTGACAAGCATGTGCTAAGCACTAAATGAAAAAACTATATATAAAATCTTTCTTACACATAGCCAACTTTGAAAGATGCATTACTATTCGCCTTTTGTATCAGGAAACTTATTTGCTGATGATAAGTAATGTGCCCAATGATAAGTAATGTTAGGGTCATAACCCTAACAGGCAGGAAAGCTAGGAATTGAACCCAGTCTGAACCTAAAAGCCCATCATTTTCATCTGTACCATCCACCTCTGACTTGTCTTTGTTAAAGGAACTGTTTATCCAATTAAAGCTGTCTTTCTTCCTCCTACTTGCATTAAAAATGAAAACATCAAAATGTACTAGAAATGAAAAAGAATAAAAACTGATGAGCCCACAGGATCTGGTGACAGTGAGTAATAATGACTTTTTCGTTGCTGTTGTTGTTGTTGTTTAGTTGTATCTGACTCATTTGCAAACTAATAACATCAGCATTCTTCAGAGAAAGTAATTTAATGCAAAGAGTTATCCAAAAGGCAAAATCAAGTCCTTTATGTTTAGTATGCATCTTTTAAAAATATATATATATACAAAGTAGAGGTTAAAGAATTATTTTAAAGAATTAAGAAATTCAATACTGTCATAAGGTAAACTAAAAAGCAGAATCAATATTTTATAAAGCTAATAAAACTAATGTGAAATCCCTCAGCTACTATAAGATGGACCAAAAAACAAAAAAAGATAGGTTGCATATGACATCAGTCAATATTATAAAGGAATATGAATCCTGTTGTATATTCCTGCTATATATTGTTGTTCATAATTCCCAGTCAGAAAAATTGATTTTCTACCTAAGTGATGATGTGTTGATCACAAACAAATCCTCTTATTCATTTAATCTTGGTATTACCACCCTAGAACAGCACTAAGGTTTTTAAAAAGAAAAAGAACAACTGTACCTTTTCAAGTTATCAACCGCATGTATATTTGCTCCGTTCTTTACTAAAAACTCCACCATTTGCGCTCTCCTTTCAATTATAGCAAGTAACAGCGGTGTGAGGTTATCCTGTAAATGGAAAACCATTTCTAATGTACACAGTTAACCTATTTCTAAACTGAAATTAAAATCGTGCAATAGATTCTCTGAACTGAAACACATAACTCAGAAGGTAAATAAAAGGGAGCCCCCTCCTCATCCCCCTGTGCACCTTCTTTCTCTTTAAT
>NW_011410423.1:0-562 GCF_000754665.1 Bison bison bison | reverse complement strand
GGGTTAGGAAGATCCCCTGGAGGACAACATGGCAACCCACTCCAGTATTCTTGCCTGGAGAATCCAATGGATAGAGGAACCTGGCAGGCTACAGTCCATAGGTTCACAAAGTCAGACACAACTGAAGCAACTTAGCATGCATGCAAGCTTTTGTTTTAAACTTTATAGTGTCTCACACAGAGTAAGCACTCAGTAATTATCCATTTCTTAAAAAGCTGATAACAGTAAGAGATCTTCCTAAGGGATTCACACTTTCTTAGTGCTCTTAAAATCACTGTCTTGCTTTGTTTAAAATAGTGAATGGTTTTCTGTAGACCAAGTGTTTTTTTCAGGTCTTTGCTTCTTGGAAGAAAAGCTATGACAAAGATGAAAGTGTTAGTCACTCAGTTGTGTCCAACTCTTTGTGACCCCATGGTCTGTCCATAGAATTCTCCAGGCAAGAATACTGGAGTGGATTGCCGTTCCCTTCTCCAGGGGATCTTCCAGACCAAAACTCCCTGGGTTGGGAAGATCCCCTGGAGAAGGAAAAGGCTACCCACTCCAGTATTCTGGCCTGGAGAAT
>NW_011410422.1:0-544 GCF_000754665.1 Bison bison bison | reverse complement strand
CACCAGTGTTTTATAGTTTTCTATATCTAGGTCTTTTGTTTCTTTAGGTAGATATATTCCTAAGTATTTAATTCTTTTCGTTGCAATGGTGAATGGAATTGTTTCCTTAACTTCTCTTTCTGTTTTCTCATTGTGGTGTATAGGAATGCAAGGGATTTCTGTGTGTTGATTTTATATTCCTGCAACTTTACTATATTCATTGATTTGCACTAGTAATTTTCTGGTGACGTCTTTAGGGTTTTCTATGTAGAGAATCATGTCATCTGTAAACAGTGAGAGTTTTACTTCTTCTTTTCCTATATGAATTCCTTTTATTTCTTTTTCTGCTCTTATTGCTGTGGCCAAAACTTCCAAAACTATGTTGAATAGTAGTGGTGAGAATGGGCACCCTTGTCTTGTTCCTGACTTTAGGGGAAATGCTTTCAGTTTTTCACCATTGAGGATAATGTTTGCTGTGGATTTGTCATATATAGCTTTTATTATGTTGAGGTTTGTTCCTTCAATTCCTGCTTTCTGGTAGGGTTTTTATCATAAATGGATGTTG
>NW_011410421.1:0-502 GCF_000754665.1 Bison bison bison | reverse complement strand
GAGTCTTAGCCTCTGTATACCCAGGCCCTGTCTTCTGGGTGGAGAGTGGTGCCCAGACCCACTTTAAAGGCTCTGTCTATATAGCTTCTGGGTCCAGGGCCAGACTGGGGGCTCCATCTGCTGGGGAGGTGTGGCGGGTTAAAGAGGGGATCCAAGCTTGGAGCTTTGGTCCATTGCTTTTGAAATATCTTCTTCTGACATCTCCCATGGAAGGGGATAAATCTGAGTACCCCAGGGTGAAGGTAGTGATGCTGAGCAGGGTGGGGGAGCCACGGAGAGGGAGAGAGGGAAAGTGAAACTATGATTCTGGTGATGATGCCTCCACTTATTAAGTATTCACTCAAAGCTAAGTACATCCCACTTTCCAGCTCATTTAAAAAGCCTAGGTAAGGATTCCCAGCCCTCCCCATTCCACTTGGAGGCACATCTCCACCCGCCAGGTCCCACAAGCCTCCCGTCTCACCTCATCGGGCTGATCTCCCAACTTGTCCATCAGATGTTG
>NW_011410420.1:0-528 GCF_000754665.1 Bison bison bison | reverse complement strand
AGGCTCCTCTGTTCATGGGATTTACCAGGCAAGAATACTGGAGTGGGTTGACATTCCTTACCCTATGGATCTTCCTGTACCAGGGATCGAACCCATGACTCCTGCATTGTAGGCAGATTCTTTACCACTGAGTCAACAGGTAGTATGAAGGCTTTTCTGGCGGCTCATTGAGGTAAAATTACATTTATGTTCAGGGCTTCCCTGGTGGCTCAGATGGTTTAGCATTTGACTGCAATGCAGGAGACCTGGGTTCAATCCCTGGGTCAGGAAGATCATCGCCTGGAGAAAGGAATGGCTACCCACTCCGGTATTCTTGCCTATAGAAATCCATGGACAGAGGAGCCTGGCTGGCAGGCTATAGACCATGGGGGTCACAAAGAGTCAGACTTGACCCAGCCAAGTGACTAACAAACACTTTTACATTTATGTTTATCTTGTAAGCAGGAACACTCATGGCCTTTTATTCCAGGTTCACTTTTCAAGATTGTACAGCAAACAGCCTAGGCAGATAAAGATAGTGACTCCCTG
>NW_011410419.1:0-528 GCF_000754665.1 Bison bison bison | reverse complement strand
TGTAATGTAGTGTTAGTTGCTCAGTTGTGTCTGACTCTTTGCAACCCATTGACTGAAGGCTCTACCGTAAATGGGATTTTCTGGGCAAGAATACCAGAGTGGGTTACCATGCCCTCCTCCATGGATCGAAGCCATGTCTAAACCCTGAACCAGGGATTGAACCCACATCTCTTATGTCTCTTTCATTGGCAGGCGAGTTCTTTACCAACTAGCGCCACCTGTGAAGCCCTAACACACATAAGTCACTACAAATCAATTTCCTTTTTCTTTTCTCCAGATCACAGCAATCAGCCCACTTGAGGATAGGGTTGTGAGGACATGACCACACCATTCAGAAAACTCATTTGCTATGGAGCTTATTTCTGATGAGACTACTAATTCCTTGATAAATTTACCCACACATTGGAGGGTCTGTGTCCAAACCAGGAAGTATAGGCCTCCAACAGCAGGAAGCATTCCTTCAACTAATAGGGCAGAATCCTGAAATCTAAAGCTATCATAATTATCTGAAATAGAGGCCAAGCCAAT
>NW_011410418.1:0-508 GCF_000754665.1 Bison bison bison | reverse complement strand
TGAATCTCCAATACCTTGGTCATCTGTTGCTTAGAACTGACTCATTGGAAAAGACCCTGATGCTAGGAAATATTGAAGACAGGAGGGGAAGGGGACAACAGAAGATGAGATGGTTGGATGGCATCAGCAACTCTATGGACATGAGTTTGAAAAAGCTCTGGGAGTTGGTGATGGACAAGGAAGCCTGGCGTGCTGCAGTCCATGGGATCACAAAGAGTCGGACACTACTGAGCGACTGAACTGAACAGAACTGAGTAAGCCATGAGTCAGATAAACTAAGAAAAAGAGAAAACACAAAGAATTACTATGTGAAAGAGAAGAGACTACATCACTCTGGATCCCACAAACACTAAGGATAATAAGGAAATTTTATTAACAACTCTACTGCACAAATTTGACAACATGGATAAACTAGACCAACAGTTTGAAAAATACCATCTACTCAGTCACACAAGATGAAATAACAATCCAAATAGGTTATGTCTATTAAATAAGATTGAATCAATAG
>NW_011410417.1:0-610 GCF_000754665.1 Bison bison bison | reverse complement strand
AGAGAGAGAGAGAGAGAAAGAAAGCAGCAAAGCCATTCTGAAATCTCACTGATAAATCTGCAGTCTACATAACTCACTCCTTCACCTAAAGGAACAAAGAAGAATCGAGTATTTAGCATATGTTCTAAAGACGATAAACACCTTACATATTCAATAAAACCTTCAGAGAGTCATCAGTTTACATAAAGCAAACTTGGAAATACAAGAGAGATCTCTCTGTCAAAGGAAGTTCCTAATAAATGACTCCTGTAAGTGAACTGGATTTGTTGACAAGCTTCTGTATCAATTCACAAAGCTGCAAGCTCTTCTTAGAACAACTTCTGCCTATAATGTTTGTTCAGGAACTTCTATTTTGAAGTGCCCTTAAACACTTTTAAGCATTCTTTTATACACACACACACACACACACACGCACATATATTTAGTTATACTTAAAATAGAAGTTTGTATCACTTTCATAGAACATTTCTACTTATTACTAAAATGTTGGGATTTATCAAGGTACTAATTTTGCAGTAATTTTAATGTAGGACCTGTGATTGTGTTTATTCTAGGAGGAACTTGAAAAAGAGCTCATGGTCCCAAACAAGAATCCCTGAATCAGAACCTC
>NW_011410416.1:0-538 GCF_000754665.1 Bison bison bison | reverse complement strand
GATGTGATATTTTTAAGAATGTGAGAACAGTTTAGCTCTTGAACTTGGCATCTGGAGAGTGGGCCCTATTTTGAATTTGTTTCCCATTACCTACCAAAGGGAATTTTTTGAGGGAAAGCAGCATTTATAGCTTCGAATGCCTCGTGAATATTAGCTGCCCAGAAGTGCCAGCTTTAGAGTTATTGTTGCGACAAATGGTGGCAAGGCGGCAGTGCTCCCTCATGCCCCTCTACAGTAACTTGGGCAACCGGAGCCTCAGAGAATATCATGTTTCTAGGTGGTAAATTACAGTGGAAAGAGCCTGGACAAGAGAAAGAGAAAGAGCCTGGTGTTTACCCAGGGCTTGAATCTCATTAGCTCTTCCCCCTTATTTTGCACCCCCAACCCCAAAGGAATCCCAAGCGCTGCAAAAGGGCTGTGTTGAGGGTGCTGGTGTACAGAGTTGAGTTGACCTAAATGATGGAGGCCGGCAGTCGGGTACCCCAACACCAGAAGCCAAGGAGATCAGGTGTCTTTCAAAGCTCTACCTGCCCAGCAG
>NW_011410415.1:4841-5452 GCF_000754665.1 Bison bison bison | reverse complement strand
GCAAATCAAAACCACTATGAGGTACCATTTCACGCCAGTCAGAATGGCTGTGATCCAAAAAGTCTACAAATAATAAATGCTGGAGAGGGTGTGGAGAAAAGGGAACCCTCTTACACTGTTGGTGGGAATGCAAACTAGTACAGCCACTATGGAGAACAGTGTGGAGATTCCTTAAAAAACTGGAAATAGAACTGCCTTATGATCCAGCAATCCCACTGCTGGGCATACACACTGAGGAAACCAGAAGGGAAAGAGACACATGTACCCCAATGTTCATCGCAGCACTGTTTATAATAGCCAGGACATGGAAGCAACCTAGATGTCCATCAGCAGATGAATGGATAAGAAAGGAGTGGTACATATACACAATGGAGTATTACTCAGCCATTAAAATGAATACAGTTGAATCAGTTCTAATGAGGTGGATGAAACTGGAGCCTATTATACAGAGTGAAGTAAGCCAGAAGGAAAAACACCAATACAGTATACTAACACATATATATGGAGTTTAGAAAGATGGTAACAATAACCCTCTGTACGAGATAGCAAAAGAGACACTAATGTATAGAACTGTCTTATGGACTCTGTGGGAGAGGGAGAGGGTGGGAAGA
>NW_011410415.1:0-395 GCF_000754665.1 Bison bison bison | reverse complement strand
TCCCATTATGAGTGCTGTCTTTTTGCTTTGCTTATAGTTTCCTACATTGTGAGAAAGCTTTTAAGTTTAATTAGGTCAAATTTGTTAATTTTTGTTTTTATTTCCTTTACTCTAGGTGGTGGGTCATAGAGGATCTTGCTGTAATTTATGTCAGAGAATGTTCTGTCTATGTTTTCCTCTAAGAGTTTTAGAATTTCTGGTCTTACATTAAGGTCTTTAATCCATTTTGAATTTATTTGTGTGTATGGTGTTAGGAATGTTCTAATTTCATTCTTCTACATGTCATTGACTGGTTTTCCAGTTTTCTTGAGAAACCTATATGCAGATGAGGAAGCAACAGTTAGAACTGGACATGGAACAACAGACTGGTTCCAAATAGGAAAAGGAGTACGTCA
>NW_011410414.1:0-608 GCF_000754665.1 Bison bison bison | reverse complement strand
GTTTGCAAAAATCAATGCCATTAGTTATGACTTCCATTTTATTTTTGAATTTTACAAGGCCTTTATTAAGATACTAAAGAATTAAACAATACTTGCAAGAAATATTTGTTACTTTAAGAGATCTTGACCAGAAATGACTTTCATTTTTTATTAAAAATTACTTCCATTTTAATAGAAATATCTTCAGAAAGAGCTATTTTTGTGCTCATCCACCCCATCTCTTTTTGGCTGGGTGATTCAGAGGGGCTAAAATGCTTGTTCTTGTGTGTGTGTGTGTGTGTGTGTGTGTGTTAGTAAATGCTTTCTGTCTTCATCAATGTCTGATTGTGTACAGCTCTGTGTGCGAGAGGGAGGGACAGACGTCCTGATGAACATTTTTAATCCATCATAAATTTAGCTTCAATCAGCAGCAGCCAGCAGTTTGCCCTGAAGTAGGTAGGCTTTTCCAGTTATATTTCTGAACAAGACTTTTCTCCTCACAAATACACCAACTGGGGGTGTTCCAGCATGGCTCTGCTCATGCTGTTCTGAGAGAAAGGACATTGAGAGATTTGATGACACTCGACATATTTCTTTGTCTTTTAAATTTTTTCTCTTACTAGATATCA
>NW_011410413.1:0-524 GCF_000754665.1 Bison bison bison | reverse complement strand
ACATCAAATATGAATTATCTATATCTTAGGGACATAACATATTTGTATTCTTCTACCTTAAAATTCTCAAATCATAGGACTATCTGAGCTTCTAAAATGTTTGAGGGATGATTTAATCTGGAGACTGAATCAATAACTTCAGTTACTTGACTTTTGATTTGTGTCATGGTCCACTCACAGTATCACCATTAGTTTCATTTCTGTGTTTAAAGATTATAACCAGGCAGCATGTTCATGAGGTGATTTCACACCACCTGTGTACATCCTCAGGTTTCCTCTCCTGCTCACTTGTCCCAGGCCCTGTCACTCCTGGATACCCTTTTGTGTTGGATTTGATTGACTGAGGTTGCTGGGAGTGAGCCAGACCAGCAGAAATTGGGCTTTATTCTCTCCCTCATTTCCTCTGCTGTCCCAATTCCTGGAAGTTAGGGTAAATGGGAAAAATTAATAGGTATTATGCTGGTTTCTAATTTATAGAAGAAATAGCAAGCAAAAAATGAGGTAAATAGCACCTTAGGCTTCCT
>NW_011410412.1:0-680 GCF_000754665.1 Bison bison bison | reverse complement strand
CTGAAGTGACTTACCTAACCTTACCTTACCTTATGCTAAGCCCCTTCTAACAACTTTGTCTCAACTATTTCTTGCGGTTGGAAGGAACTACTGTTTGCCCTCCTACGAAGGAGAGTACAGATATCTTCAATGTGTTTTGGGTCTACCCTCTTTATGTATCTTTCACAACAGCTGAAACATAGAGCCTGAATATGACACATTTTAAGTGCTTACTGAATTATCAATAAAGAAATGTAATAACCAATCAAATGCTCTACACATTACTCAACAACATTCTATAACCTGCACTACTATCATAATTCACCTTTCCTATTGACTGAGAAAATTTTCCAAGTTGATAAATATTTATTTTATTTACATGGATGTAAGAATTCTCGGGAGGCATGTATTCCGATGTTTGGAAGAATATTCCACGTTTTGATGTGACTTTTTGTGTGTGTGTCGTTTTGTTGTGTCAATCAAAGTCTTTGGCATAGTCAAATAAGAGTAGCTGCTTTCCTGGAGTTCTCTTGCCTTTTGGAGGACCCATGTGTTGACAATTTAATCTTGGGTTCCTCTGCCCTTTATAAATCCAGCTTGAACATCTGGGAGCTCATGGTTCACATTCTGTTGAAGCCTGGCTTGGGGAATTCTGAGCAGTTCTGGGCAAGTGTGTCAGACATGTGCAATTAAGTGGTAGT
>NW_011410411.1:0-638 GCF_000754665.1 Bison bison bison | reverse complement strand
CCTCCCCTCGTGTCAGCCCAAGAATCCACCCCAACCACCCCCACCTTCCTACTCTAGTCAGTGGCTGGCTGCCCCGGCCCCCATGGCTGACCACCCTCAGCACATCTCCGCCTCCGGCTCGCATCTCAGCTCGCTCAGCCATTCCCACGAGGAGGGTCCACAGGCCCCCTGGCTTGGGGACGTGATCCAGAACTACTTGCTCCTCGGAAGCCCACCTCCCTCCAGGGCTCCACAATGACCAGGCCAGGTCCTCCCTCCTGGAGGATCCGCGCCCACAAAGCGGATCACACAGGTCCTGGAGCCTCGAGGCAGCTGCAGCCTCAAACCTTTGCCCTGCTGTGCCTGCCGCCTGGCCCTGAGAACCTCCCAACACAGCCCTGGCGACAACACTGATGGGTCCCCAGGGTGCGGGTTCCGGGCCATAAGGACACCACCGCTCAGCGCAGACCAAGCAATAGGCCACCCTACGGCCTCCAGGCCCCAGGCCTAGCCTCCCACCCTGACCGAGGAGGAAGCCATGGGCTCAGTGAGGCGGCCATTCCACGACGGTGGGGCGCGGGCAGTGCCACCCGAGATTCTGCACCTGGAAGTCTGTGTCCCTGCCAGCAGCCTGGCTGGCAGGGACACAGACTTCCAGG
>NW_011410410.1:0-513 GCF_000754665.1 Bison bison bison | reverse complement strand
CACAATTGTCTCACATCCTTTCATTTCCATCTGCACATTTCTGTGGTGAAAATGTTTATTGACATCTTTATGATTGTAATTACAAAAAATACTGAAGCCCACATGAACTACAAAGGAAAGTATACATTCCTGCAAATTTCCTAACTCACTCTCTTTTCTTTGTCTATTCCTTACCGTCTACCCAATGCCACTTTCCTGACCCCAGAGATGATGTTTAAGAGTACCAAGAAAAGGTGAGGAATCACAGGGCTTCTGGGCTGTGAGTGACTGACTCTGGAGAAATGGCCTTTCCAGCTAGAGTCCCAGTTTTCTTAGGTATTAAATGTGGGCTGTAATGAGGTTGTTTAAGGTCCCTTTCTTACTCAGATCCCACAGGATGCACCTGTTGAATTAAGTTGAGACTGCATCTTTTTTGACTTCAAGAGAAGCTTCACCAAGGTGGATGGGATCACACCAGCATCACACCTGAGGTTGACCCACCTGCATCGTGGGTTTTGTGTGGCACTCAGATAT
>NW_011410409.1:0-606 GCF_000754665.1 Bison bison bison | reverse complement strand
AAAGGTTACATCCTGTATGGTTCCATGTATGTAACATTCTTGAAATGGCAAAATTATAATAATACAGAAAAAAATTAGTGTTTTCTAGGGGTTAAGGAGAGAATCAGGGTAGAAGGGAAGTGGATGTGGCTACAAAGTATGAAACTTGAAGGTTTTTGTATACTGTGGGGTTTCTGGGTGTAACTATATATTTGCTTTTACTTTAAGTAAATCCATGTCTTTTATAGTTTCAGCCTTTGGAGTCTCTCTTAGAAAAACACCTCACACACTATGATTTATGTCAAAGGGTGCTCTTCTTGTGTTCCCTTCTAGGAATTTTATGATCTCAAGTCTAACATTTAGGATTTTAATCCATTTTAAGTTTATTTTTGTGTATGTTGTGAGGGAATGTTCTAGTCTCAATGTCTTATGTGTGTGTGTGTGGGGGGGTGCTAAGTCACTTCAGTTGTGGCTCTTGGCAACCCTGTGGTCTGTAGCACACCAGGCTCCTCTGTCCACGAGATTCTCCAGGCAAGATGACTGGAGTGCGTTGTCATTTCCTCCTCCAAGGGATCTTCATGGTCCAGGGACTGAACCCATGTCTCTTATGTCTCCTGCATTGGCAGG
>NW_011410408.1:0-577 GCF_000754665.1 Bison bison bison | reverse complement strand
GATAAGTACATTAACTATTTAGCATCAGACACGACTGAGTGACTGAACTGAACTGAAGTTAGAAACCACAAGAAACAGAAGGGCCAAAAATTCTTAATTTCATTATATGTCTCCGAAGGCCTAAAACAAGGACTCATCTTGAATTGTCTCAAAATGAAGTTCTGCTAGGTTAAATAGAAGACATCGTTTCATTAATTTCAAAGTGAGAATTTTTTTGAAAAGAGAAATCACTTCAAATTTAAATGAACTTCCAGAGGGAACTATATTCAAAATATATATATATACATACACGAGTATAAACAAATCACATTGCTGTACACCTGAAACTTACACAGTATTTTAAACTGACTACATTTCAATTCAACAAAAAAACAAGAACAACCACCAACCTCGAAGACAACCACCAAAGGAGAAAAAAATAAGGAACACATTTTTTTTAGTTCTTCATAAAAATCATCTACATGTCATTCAAAAGAGTATGAGCATTGTTTTTTTACAACCTCCCTTTCTCTTCTTAAGTTGAATTTGAAATAATTTCTCACATATTTATAATATAGAGTTCCTGGTCTGACTGACC
>NW_011410407.1:4896-5198 GCF_000754665.1 Bison bison bison | reverse complement strand
TGTTAGCACTGATCACTGACCAAGTTGGTACGATACCAGGGTAGAATTGCTCAGCATAATGGTATATCTGCCCTTTTGTTTGTATGGTCAGTTCTTAATGTATATTTCATAGATGCATGCAATACTGAGATTGTTGTATCTTCCTAATCGATTGAACCTTTTATTATTGTACAGTGATGATTTTCAGATATGTTTACCATTAATGTAGATACACTGGTTTGCATTAGTTGTTTTTGTTTCCTTTAGTGTAACTTTCCATTTTTTGAATTTTCTAGATTTTTAAATTTTAATGTCTGTTTTAA
>NW_011410407.1:0-459 GCF_000754665.1 Bison bison bison | reverse complement strand
GGCGTCAGAGGATGAGATGGCTGGATGGCATCACTGAAGCAATAGACATGAACTTGGGCAAACTTCGGGAGATGGTGGGGGACAGGGAGGCCTGGCGTGTTGCAGTCCATGGGGTCACAAAGAGTCAGACATGACTAGATGACTGAACAACAACAGGGAAGAGTTTTAACACACTGTAGTATGCTAAGGTGTAGGAACCGGCACAAAGGAAAAATAAGCCCAAATAAATAACCATATTGAAAGAAGAAAGAAATATTGAAAACCAAATTAGGAATACATTGTAATCACATATTAGATGTCTTAGAAGTCATGGGAGAATATTTCTCATAGATACTGTGTTATATTGTATTAATTATCTATTAGAAACAGTATGAAGCTATTGGAGATTCCTGGGCAAAGTACTGAAATGTTGAAAAGATTTATTAGTAAGTGTGAATCTATTAGTAAGTGTGGATCTAT
>NW_011410406.1:0-667 GCF_000754665.1 Bison bison bison | reverse complement strand
CTGTGGAGGAAGGAAAGAGACAGATTTCTGCTGAGGAGGGGAGGGTTGAGAAGAAATAAAAAGGAGGCTGAAATTTTTCAGAAGCAGATAGAGGCCAGCCTTGGGTGGGTCCTCCTCATACTTCAGCATCTCAGGGGAGCACAGTTCACAGGTTCTCTGTAAAAAGAAAGGAACTTGCTGAATGACATCTCTGAAGGCCCAGACCTGGACACTGTCCACCCTGACAGGTCCTAGACCATCCCAGAAATGCGCAACCACAGTCCTCCCAGGACCAGGATAACCAACAATAAACAAGGGAGTTTTCCAGGCTGAGGTGGGGCACTGAGGAGCACTCCAGACTTGCTCTGCAGAGTGACTGACTCAGTGTTCCCATCTGAAAAATGGGAGCATGTGAGTAGGCTCAGATTATGATGACAGGGCTTCTAGGGGGTGGCCTTTCACCAAGCTGGTCCATGGAGGACATGCTCAATCCACGGATACTTCTGCAACTTCTCTTGGGAGGCAACAAGGGAAAAAAATCACTTTTTTGGAAAGGTGTGTGGCCTTCTGAGCGCCACCACTTTCCCTAGCCCTTCCCCTCTCCCTCTGCCCTGCCCCCTGTCTTACCCCAGGGCCCAATAGCACCACCACAGGTCCTCATGCAGTCCTCTGCGCTCTTGAAATTGTT
>NW_011410405.1:0-518 GCF_000754665.1 Bison bison bison | reverse complement strand
GCAAATAAGCATATGAAAAAATGCTCAACATTGTATGTCATTTGTTGTTCAGTTGCTAAGTCATGTCTGACTGTGACCCCATGAACTGCAGCACACCAGGCTTCCCTGTCCTTCACTATCTCCCAGAGTTTGTTCAAACTCACGTCCATTGAGTCGGTGATGCCATCCAACCATCTCATCCTCTTTCACCCACTTCTTCTGCCCTCAATCTTTCCCAGCATCAGAGTCTTTTCCAATGAGTCAGCTCTTCACATCAGATGGCAGGAGTTTTGGAGCTTCAGCTTCAGCATAGTCCTTCCAGTGAATATTCAGGGTTGATTTCTTTTAAGATTGACTGGTATGATCTTGCTGTCCAAAGGACTCTCAAGAGCCTTCTCCAGTACCACAATTCAAAATCATCACTTGGCACTCAGCCTTTTTTTATAGTCCAACTCTCACATCCCTGCAAGACTACTGGAAAAACCATAGCTTTGACTATATGGACCTTTGTCAGCTAAGTGATGTCTCTGCTTTTTAAT
>NW_011410404.1:0-560 GCF_000754665.1 Bison bison bison | reverse complement strand
CCTCATGAGGAGTCTAGTGTAAATACACTGAGGCAAGGCACTTGGAGACTTTAGGACAATAAAAGTCTGGCAGTGGAAGGTAGTTTAAGTTAGGCTACAGGTCTAGCCCACCAGGGAGGCTGTGGAAACACTGAATAGGGGTCAGACCCTCAGATGGCGGGTCTCAAAGTTGAGAGACTTAAGCCTGGAATGGAAAACTACCCCGAACAATTGCTTTGGAATTATGGGGCTTCCCAGGTGGCTCAGTTGTAAGGAACCCGCCTGCCAATGCAGGAGACATGGGTTCAATCCCTGGGTCAGGAAGCTGCCCCTGGAGGAGGAAATGGCTACCCAATCCAGTATTTTTGCCTGGAGAATCCCATGGACAGAGCAATCTGTTCAGTCCATGGGGTAGAAAAGGGTCAGATACCACCGAGTGACTAAACAGCAACACAAGTAGACCAGAGAGAAATCCCCCCTAGGGAGGGGATGGAATGTGCCCTGTGCTCCTGTCCCAGTGCCCGTGAACACAGTGCACAACCTAGATGTTTCATGCACATCATCTCCAAGGAGATTCTGTG
>NW_011410403.1:0-573 GCF_000754665.1 Bison bison bison | reverse complement strand
TAAAAGATTATGAGATCTTCATTGTTAGACCAGAAAATGAGAACTGAGCATAATTCATCTTTTACACCCCTAACATATTCTTTCAAAATGCCTTCCATTTACACAGTAGATGACTGATAGATGTTTACTGAATGGACAAATAATTTTTAGATGGAACTGCCCTGAACTGTCATGTCAGGAGTACTTTAGGAGAGTCTGAATATTTAGTTAGTGACTTTGCACAGGGACTTCACAGTGTGGTACTTTTAGGGTATCTACCAGAGAAAATCTAGAAAGCTATTTCAATTTCAGGAGACATAATCAAGGCTCTGACAGTCAGCACGGCATTCTCTGCTAACATTAGGCTATTACATTTGATGTTGCTGGTGTATGCTAGCAAAGTAGATGCAAACTCCCTATCTGATAATGCAACCCTGGCTCAGGCCACCTGTAGCATTTGTGGGGCTTGTGACAAGAGAACAAATAGAGGCTCACGCATCATATATCTGTGTGTTCACAAGTCAAAAAATACATGACAAGAAAAAGGGTAAGTAAAAAGTGTTCGTGCTCCTAGCTTGACAAGATACCTTACTC
>NW_011410402.1:0-550 GCF_000754665.1 Bison bison bison | reverse complement strand
TGAAAGTGGAAAGAAGAATTTCTCCTGAGGCTTTTATCAAGAAGCAGTACAGAATTTTCTCAATATTTGTTCTGGAGAGTCTGAGGACTTTGGCACCATCACTGTGGAATATTTGGATTTTTTGCACCTAGTAGGCTGCAGTAAGTTAGACAATGAATTTAATCCAGGTACTCCTCCTGCACACCCTAGATAACCACATGTGGTGGCCAGTGGATTAGAACTGTTTATGTTTTCTCTTTAGCTGCTGGCGGTGGTAGTGTTAGGTCCCTAATTCAAGTCCAAGACCTCATGGTCTGCAGCACACCAAGCTTCTCCGTCCTTCATTACCTCCCAGAGTTTGCTCAAACCCATGTTGGCTGAGTTGGTGATGCCATCCAACTATCTCATCCTCTGTCATCTACTTCTCCTCCTGCCTTCAATCTTTCCCATCATCACGGTCTTTTCCAATGAGTCAGCTCTTCACATCAGGCAGTCAAAGTAGTGCAGCTTAAGCTTGAGCATCAGTTCTTCCAATGACTATTTAGGGTTGATTTCTTTTAGGATTGACTGG
>NW_011410401.1:0-512 GCF_000754665.1 Bison bison bison | reverse complement strand
GTTAGTATATGATATTTATCTTTCTCTTTCTGACTGACTTCACTCTGTATAATAGGCTCTAGGTTCATCCACCTCATTAGAACTGACTCAAATGCATTCCTTTTTATGGCTAAGTAATATTCTATTTTGAATATGTACCACAACTTCTTTATCCATTCATCTGTTGATGGATATCTAGGTTGCTTCCATATTCTAGCTATTGTAAATAGTGCTGTGATGAACAATGTGATACATGTATCCTTTTCAATTTTGGTTTCTGCAGGGTATATGCCTAGGAGTGGGATTGCTGGATCATATGGTAGTTTTATTCCTAGTTTTTTAAGGAGGAAGATGTCACTATTCTTCATTCCAGATTAAAGGAACCTCAAACTCATCAGATCGTGTGTGTTAGTCACTTAGTCATATCTGACACTTTGCAACCCTACACTTTGCTGCAGACCACCAGGCTCCTGTGTCCACGGAATTCTCCAGGCAAGATTATTGTAATGGGTAGCAATTCCCTTCTCCAGGGT
>NW_011410400.1:0-511 GCF_000754665.1 Bison bison bison | reverse complement strand
CTACCAGGCTCCTCTGTCCATGGGATTTTCCAGGCAATAGTCCTGGAGTTGATTGCCATTTCCTTCTCCAGGGGATCTTCCCAACCCAGGGATCGATCCCGGGTCTCCCACATTGTAGACAGATGCTTTACCGTCTGAGCCACCAGGGATAAGAACTGAAGTAAGATATAATGCCAGCTCAGAATTAATAAGAGTTATACAGTGCCATAATATTCTGTGAAAGCTTTTCTTGATGAAGACTTTATCTTACTGTGAACTTCAACATGAGAAAGAATGGTGTGAATACTCTAAAGTTCATGTAGAAAAACAGTGGAAGAGTTGTTTGAGTGGTAATCTGTCTACCTTAGGTAACCTGTTTTGGGTATCTTTAATATTTATGTGTTTTAACCTGAAAATATAGTTGTAAACTATTGTAGAACTAATCTGTCAGTTATCTCGTACTTTTCTGTTTCAGAATGGGTTTCCATGTGTCACCATTCTGTTCCATTGCCCACTTGCACCTTCATGTTCT
>NW_011410399.1:0-502 GCF_000754665.1 Bison bison bison | reverse complement strand
ACCCCACTCCAGTACTCTTGCCTGGAAAATCCCATGAATGGAGGAGCCTGGTAGGCTGCAGTCCATGTGGTCGCTAAGAGTCGGACACGACTGAGTGACTTCATTCTCACTTTTCAATTTCATGCTTTGGAGAAGAAAATGGCAACCCACTCCATTGTTCTTGCGTGGAGAATCCTAGGGAATGGGGAGCCTGGTGGGCTGCCATCTATGGGGTTGCACAGAGTGGGACATGACTGAAGCAACTTAGCAGCAGCAGAAGACCTACTCCCATAATTTACTCCTTAAGATAACAGGATTAGCCAGAAGGATTTTTCCAGAGACTGTATTGCACCTGGCCCCCTCAGACGCACTCCTGCAGCCTCTCACCCATTGACAGGACCACTCTGATCTAGGAATGTGTTCGCAAGGCTTGCAGAGTACAGTCAGACATCCCGCCCTTAATCAGGAATTGAGGCCCTGGGAGCAGGTTCAGAGGTCTGGCGTCTGAGGAGCCACACACTGG
>NW_011410398.1:0-596 GCF_000754665.1 Bison bison bison | reverse complement strand
TCCCAGACCAGGGACTGAACCCATGTCTCCTGCATTAGCAGGAGCATTCTCATCCCCTGCACCACCAGGGAAGTACCTGGCTCATGTTTTAGAAGGATCTCTCTGACTGCTGTGTTGAGTAGCAGGGAAAGCAGTCATGAGACTATCATAACAGCTTAAGGCTAAGGTGGAAGGGGAAAGTCTAGTGGAGTAGACAGGCCATTTAGAATATATTTTGCAAGTAGAGTTGACAGAATTTGCTGATAAATTGATATGAGATGAGAAAGGAGTTCATTAGATACAGTTTTAAAAAATATATATATAATTATATATAGCTTTTAGGTTGAATCATTGAAACATTTAAAATTATCATGTTTACATATCAAAAAGTGGTCAAGTTTCAGAAATTTTAAATGGTTCACCAATTTTAAATATTCAGGAGTAATTACCATACACATGTCACAGGGACTTAGTGATATTGTATTGGAAATAGAGACAATAGAGAAGAATTAGAAGAACCGAGCTCTGGGTTACTTCCAATATTCATAAGTCAGGAAGATGAGGAGGGAGCAGCAAAAGGAGACTTAGAAAGAGCATCTAAGAATGTAAGATGAAAT
>NW_011410397.1:0-529 GCF_000754665.1 Bison bison bison | reverse complement strand
TGTTTGTTCTCTTTACTTCCTTGGTGGCTCGGAAGGTGAAGAATCTGCCTGCAATGAAGGAGACACAGGTTTAATCCCTGGGTTGGGAAGATCCCCTGGAGAAGGAAATAGTTACCCACTCCAGTATTCTTGCCAGGAGAATTCCATGGACAGAGGAGCCTGGTGGGCTACAGCTCACAGGGTTGCAAAAGAGTTGGATATATACAATATAAACAATATAATACAATATGAAGACGTACACTGTTCAGTCACTGAGTCATGTCTGACTTTTTCCAACCCCATGAACTGCAGCATGCCAGTCTTCCTTATCCTCTAGTATCCTGAAGTTACTCAAACTCATGTCCATTGAGTCAGTGATGCCATCCAGCCATCTCATCCTCTGTCCCTCGCTTCTCCTCTTGCCCTCAGTTTTTCCCAGCATCAGGGTCTTTTCCAATGAGTTTGCTCTTCACATCAGGTGGCCAAAGTATTGGAGTTCAGCTTCAGCATCAGTAGGAAACAAACCTTAAAAAAGAGTGGGTATATGTTT
>NW_011410396.1:0-575 GCF_000754665.1 Bison bison bison | reverse complement strand
TCTTCATATCTTTCACCTTGTTTATTATACTTATAGTCTTTCTCTGCTTTTGGCCATTATTTTATCATGTGTAAATTTTCTGTAAGTGCCTTTTCAGATGCGTATTACCTTTCATCATCCTCTTTTTCTTGTGGTCTATTCATATGGGTGTCAAAATAAAATCCCTTAAGGAATGGAGTGGGCCAGTTCCATGGCTGATTCTTTCTCTCCTCAACTAAGAAAGACCACTTCAGTACATTCTAAGTTTCGGTACTCTATCTGTTTGTATTCTCCCTAGGATTGGAGTATGAAGTATAAGATAAAGTTGGAAAAACAGACAGAAATCAGCTCTACTTGGGTCTGTGGGCTTAAGAAAAACAATTGGATGTTGTCCCAAGTACAGTGGGGAATGTTGGCCTGTTGATATGATTTAATTTAAATTTTACTATTGAATTTACATGTGGTTAGACATATACTTTAAAACATATGTATATATATACACATATGTGTGTGTGTGTGTGTGTGTGTGTGTCTGTGTGCATGTGTGTATTTGAGACTGTATAACCTAATAGTACCTAAAAAAGAGAGGGAAAAAA
>NW_011410395.1:0-579 GCF_000754665.1 Bison bison bison | reverse complement strand
TGGCCACCTGATGTGAAGAGCCCACTCACTGGAAAAGACCCTGATGCTGGGAAAGATTGAGGGCAAAAGGAGAAGGGGGTGGCAGAGGATGAGATGGTTAGATAGCATAACCAACTCAATGGACATGAATTTGAGGAAACTAAGAGATAGTGAAGGACAGGGGAGCCTGGTGTGCTGCAGTCCACGGGGTTGCAAAGAGTTGGACAGACTGAGTGACTTAACAGCAACAACACTACAAGCTTAGTTGTTTAAAACAGCACCCATATATTACCTCACAGTTCTGTAGATCAGAAGACTGGGATGGTATGGCTGGGTTCTCTGCTTAAGGTAATACTGATATAAAGCTAGAGTTTAGTGTGTTGACTGGGGCTGAGTTCTCATTCGTCCTTGATTAGTTACAAAGTTCGGAGAAGCCAATGGCACCCCACTCCAGTACTCTTGCCTGGAGAATCCCATGGACAGAGGAGCCTGGTAGCTGTAGTCCATGGGGTCGCTAAGAGTCAGACACGACTGAGCTACTTCAGTTTCACTTTTCACTTTCATGCATTGGAGAAGGAAGTGGCAACCCACTCCAGTGTT
>NW_011410394.1:0-540 GCF_000754665.1 Bison bison bison | reverse complement strand
CACGTCCGCGAACCCCCGCGTTTAACCCCTCACCCCTCGTAGTGGGATCGGCGCCCCGAGACCTCTGGGGCGGTGCCGGGCTGTCCGGTGTAGAAACGCTCCATCTGCTATCTTCTGTGTCTCAAACTCTCGTGCCTTGATGGATGGGATGCCTCTTCGCAGTGAGACTTTCCCCCCTCGGCTTTTGGTGTTCCCTCGTACCTCGGGGCCCCTTTGGGGTAGGCCTCTTTTGCTTGGACTTCCTCTATTGCGCCCTTGTCCCACTCAGCCCTTGGCTTCCAGCCTGTGACTTCGGGAATATTTTCTGCCCTCTCTTCCCCAATTAAGTGTCAGCATCAGCTGGACTTTTGCCTCTAGCTTTTCCTCACCTCCTTTCTGCTCTGCTCCCAATGGCTTTTCATCTCTTCCCCTCTCTGCCCCTAGAGGTCCCTCAACTTCTTTTCTTTCGGCTGACAATGGTTCGTTACCTCCTGCCATCTCTGTTTCCACGCGTTCCTCACCTCTTCTCTCTGGCTCCATGGAGTCTGGGCTTCCTTTCCT
>NW_011410393.1:0-533 GCF_000754665.1 Bison bison bison | reverse complement strand
TGTAAAGTAATTTGTTTCCTAGTAAGTATAAGAATAAAGTGGTATAAAAGAGTTTGAATATAGAAAGTAGCTGATTTTTACATATCAAATAATATAACAGCAATTATATTGGAATCCATGTAAAGGAAATTTTAACACAACTGAAAGATTTCTAGGGTCACTTAACTAGCCTGACATTAAACAGGAAGCCATCGATAGCAATATTTCCTTTGTGAATACATACCCAAATCAAACTCAGAGGGGTACATTTCTTTGAAAAATAAACAAAAAATAAATGACCTGATAGCTATTTTCTCAGTAATAGTGTATCTTCACAAAACATTTTTTAAATAATTAGAATTTATCAGTGTATTTTCACAAAATACTTGTAAATAATCATAATTTATTTTACATAGGAGGCGTTCAAAAAAACCCTTTTGTTAATGAATACACATACGAATAAAATTTGAAGAAACATTGGGGAACTTTCTAGATCCTATGAATTATTAGTCATAGGATTATTATTAGCAATAGAATTATTAGTCAAATTATTC
>NW_011410392.1:0-648 GCF_000754665.1 Bison bison bison | reverse complement strand
TGGAAATCTGCATTAATGTGTTATTCACATACTGCATATTGGGGAACAAGAAATAAAGCTACCTAACAGTTCAGACTCTGACACTTAAACTGGATTTTCATTTAAGACTGGATGACCCAAATTCACTTCTGTTTTAAATACGGTGACAGAAATCTCTGATGGAAGCTGCAGAGACATGTCACTTAAGCAAAAACAGACAAAATAGTTCTTTTCAGACAAAGCAGCTGAGGATACCTTCATAACTGAATGAACATTTAAAATGCAAACATCCTCCTAGTATACTGTGTAATTAAATTCATATGAATTAAATATATATGGAATAGAATTGAATAGAATAAGCTTGACTTTTAAAAATATTTGTGGCATAATAGAATATTCAGATGTCAAATAACAATGGCCTTTAAAGTCAGATTAAATTTTTCACATAATAAAAAGACAGTAAAATTTCTTTCACAAAGTTTATTGAGTATTGTAGAGTATAATTATGGAGATCTACTTTTTAGTTTAATTTCACCAGCTGTCACTGATAGCATGACTTTTTCAACATCACTGTAAAGGGGTACAGGTCTTGGAAGGTTACAGAATAAAAATTTGGGACATGAATATTGAGTGTTATACTATAAAGAAAAGTTGTCAAGTTTTAGTAGA
>NW_011410391.1:0-625 GCF_000754665.1 Bison bison bison | reverse complement strand
TTACAATGAGGAGAGGTAAGATGGGGGCATGGGCTGAACATCAGAGGCCATGCTGAGTGAGAGGCACCCTTGGGACACGAAGGCACAGGTGACCACAGCCAAGAAGGTCAGAACAGTAGCAGAATAATGGCTCCTCAGAGATGTCCACATCCTGATCCCAAACTCACACGGCAAAGGGGACTTAAGGATTTTTTTTTTTTTAACCCGCCACCCGCCTCGCGATGACCTCACACGCACCCCCCCTTATCGCCGACGTCGGGACTTAAGGATTTTGAGATGGAGAGAGTATCCTGAATTACCCAGGTGGCCCAATCTAATTACACACACCCACATAAGCAGATAGTCTTTCCCAGGTGTAGTCAAAGGGAGACGTGACAAGGGAAGAAAGGTCAGAGAGATGCAATGTTGCTGGCTTTAAGATGGGGGAAAGAGGCCATAGCCAAGGATGTGGGGAGCCTCTAGATGATGGAAAAAGCAAGGCGATGGATTCTCCTCTGGAGCCTCCAGGCAGGAACGCAGCCCCACTAATAACTTTACTGTAGTCCTGTGAGACCTGTGTTGGAGTTCTGACCTCCAGATTGGTAAGATAATACATTTGGGTTATTGAAAGCCATTATGTTTGTGG
>NW_011410390.1:0-512 GCF_000754665.1 Bison bison bison | reverse complement strand
TGTTGGAGAAACCAGGTTGGTTATCTTGTGCAGGGCCCTACACTCTGGATTTGGATGATTCCCCTCTTGAGCTTGTGGTTAATGTTTTCCTCTATCTCCCATAGTTATTATAAATTGTTAGACCTAAAGACCTAGGTTATATCCAGATTTATTTATTTTTAGTGTAGGTATTTCATGTCTGTATCTCATCAGAAGGCTCAAAATACCTATTATCTCCTTTGTGTGATTCTAAAATTGATTATTATGTTCAAGTGGTGTCAGTCTGACTCCATTATAACATTTCAACACTTAAAAGCTCTCACTGACATCTCAGCAAGTGGTTTTAGTGGCTACGGATGATTACTGTTTAACATTTTGACCAGTGGTCACAAATCATTTCCTCTTCATGTATTAATTGGAATTCTATAAAGAATATCTTTCATCAACTATAGTCATTTCCCCTATAAAATGGTATGTGCATACTAAGTCGCTCAGTCATATCCAACTCTTTGCTACCCTATGGACTGTAGCCT
>NW_011410389.1:0-586 GCF_000754665.1 Bison bison bison | reverse complement strand
CATCTTAAGTGTTAGATTAAGCATAATTTAAAAATTTTTATTACTGTCTTGCAGGGAGAGGAACTTTTTTAAAAAATTTTTTTGTCTGTCACAGCTAGATGTAATATTCCATATACATCATTTAATGTGACATTTGAGGGCACCACAGTCCTCATAATGGTGCTTAGATGACTACAGGAGTTGTAGGTAGAGACCTGCCAGCATATTTAAGGGTGCATGTGTGCATGTGTTTAAGATTTGCAGGACGCTTTGTCTGTTGGAAATCTAGCCAACATGTATTGTCAACCATCTGCAAGGTCAGCAGCTAGATGCTAGGCAAGATAAAAAGATGAGTAATGTAGCCATGAATATGGAGGCCAAAATGACTGCACTATTGGCTGAGTGTGGATTTCCATCCTAGAAATAGTCATTGGCGGCATTCAGCGCAAGGGGAGTTGATACCTGCTTGAGGGAGGCAAGACAGGTGTTACGTAAGAAGAGACCTTCTTAAATGCACCTTGAGGCATGAGAGGGTTTCCTTAGCTGCTGATAGGGTGGAAGGAGTGAGTCAGGCAGATGATCCACGTGGAGAGAACTTGTGGTCTGA
>NW_011410388.1:0-515 GCF_000754665.1 Bison bison bison | reverse complement strand
GAGACTAGGAGGGAAGAGAGAGAAATCAGTTAATATTGTGACCTGTGTGGGGGATGGGAAAATGCTGCCCTGGGTCCTGAGCAGGTCTCTTCATCCCTCAGCCTTAGTGTGGGTATGTGTGCATGTGTGTGTGTGGTTCAAGGTCAGCAGCATGACCCCCATCACTTCAGCCCCTCTGGGCTCGTTTTTTCCTGTTTCCCCAGCTGTCCCCTGGCTCACTCCCTCGCTGCCCTCACACGCCTGCTCACACTCAGGGCCTCTTGGGAGATGCCCCTTGCCCCGACCAGCTGCTGTAAAGACCCTCTGTGCTCACTTGCTGACCCTTCCCCGCTCCCTTTCCTGCGTGACGCCTGTAGCACCTGCCAGCACACTCTCGATCTCTCTGCTTGTCTGTCTTCCTCCCCACAGGGCTTGGGCTCCGTGAGGGCAGGGGCTTGTCTGATCCTGCTTGAAACCCAGGGCCAGGACCAGGCTCCAGTCATTAGTACCTGGGGATGAAGGAAGGAGAAGTCCCA
>NW_011410387.1:0-527 GCF_000754665.1 Bison bison bison | reverse complement strand
AGTGTAATAGTCACCTGACTTCAAAGGGCAGCGAAGGATCTCTGGTTGTCTAACTGTTCTGCATACAGTCTTGAAAAAAGGTGAAAGTGTTAGTTGCTCATTCGTGTCCGACTCTTTGCAACCCTATGGACGGTAGCCCGCCAGGCTCCTCTGTCCATGGAATTCTCCAGGGAAGAATTCTGAAGTGGGTAGCCATTCCCTTCTCCAGGGGATCTTCCCAACCCAAGGACAGAACCCAGGTCTCCAGCATTGCAGGCAGATTCTTTACTGTCTGAGCCACCCGTCTTAACCAGACCCCTTTTTACTGTCGAGCTTCATTCAGGGCCTCCAAATCCCAGCCTTTTCAGGGTGCTTTGGGTTAATGGCCCATCTTCACTTTGCTGTCCCTTCTGCAGGCACTCAGGGTTTGGCTTCTGCACTGTTGGCCCATTTCTAATCCATCTCCAAAAATATGATGATATTCCCTGTACCAGCTAATTCCTCTTCTCCTGTTCTCTTTCTCTATATGTGCTTTTCCTCTATGTCTT
>NW_011410386.1:0-521 GCF_000754665.1 Bison bison bison | reverse complement strand
AAGGAAGGTCTCCTTTAGGACTAGCCATTGGTATATTTCCAGAGAGGCAGTACAGTGTAGTGTTTAGGTAGGTAGGTTTAGTCGCTCAGTCGTGTCTGACTCTTTGTGACCCCATGGACTGTAGCCTGTCATGCTCCTCTGCCCATGGGATTCTCCAGGCAAGAATACTGAAGTGGGTTGCCATTCCCTTCTCCAGGGGATCTTCCCAACCCAGGGTTCAAAACCAGATCTCCTGCATAGCAGGCAGATTCTTTACTGACTGAGCCACCAGGGAAGCTGCAGTGTAGTGTTAAGATGCACAAATGTAGAGCTGAGGTGCCTGTGCTGCAATATCAGGGTCTGCCACTTACTAGCTGTGTACATCGGCTAGTTACTTATTCCTCCTCCACTCTTCTGTTTCACCATCACCAAAATATGGATAACAATACTACCAACATCATAGGATTTCTGTAGGGATGAAGTTAATAAATACACATAGCAAAGTTGGCACTCTTGAACATTGGCCTTTTGGCGCATCCAGG
>NW_011410385.1:0-602 GCF_000754665.1 Bison bison bison | reverse complement strand
CCCTCCTCAGACTGCAAAAATTATTACAGCTCAAAAAATAGCTTGGTGTTGATCCTTTGGTACATTTAGGACCCTTTTATAGTGCAGATATTCCCAACAAAATTAATATATTTTGTGAGATTAAATAGTGCTTATATATGCTTGGCCTTTCTTAAAATATGCTCATTTCAAACTACATGAATGTACATTTTTATAAAACATACATATTTTCAAAAGCATATCAGGCCCACGAATTATTTCCTCACTTTTGCAGTTGATGAAATGCTGGAATATGAACCACAGAAGTTTGTCAAATAAATCATTTTAAACTGCAAAAAAAAAAAATAAAAAATAAAAAAATAAAAGTCTACAATTTGCTTTGTAGGAAATAGATGGTGGAGGGCAGCTTGAAGATGCAGACAAAAGAGGAGCACAGTGGGAACAGAATTCAGGAAGACAACTGCCTTAGCCTGCATAGTATTTTGAGGGGTTAACTTGGGTTTGACAATGGGGAGAGCTGGCAAAGAGAGAAGCACAAGAATGAATTCTAGATTTCTGACTTTCAACATTGGGTGGATGTTTGTACCGATAAAGAGAGGGGAGATCCTGTTTGTATTTTTGTG
>NW_011410384.1:0-528 GCF_000754665.1 Bison bison bison | reverse complement strand
TGCCAACACAGTGTTGGAAACCCTAGCCATAGCAATTAAGCAAGGAAGGGGAGGAGGGGCAAAGACATTTAAATCAGAAAATAAGAAGTACTGTGAAACTATACACAATATACAAAAATTTGTAGCATTTCTATACACATTGGGTTGTCAGAAAAAGTAACCCCATTTATAATTGCATCAAAGAATAAAATTCATAAAAATAAATTTAACCAAGGAAGTGGAAGACCTCTACACTGAAAAGTACAGGGCACTGATGAACGAAACTGAAGAACATAAATAAATGGAAAGATATTCTGTATCATGATTGGAAGAATTAATATTGTTAATAAACTGCCCATAGTTCCCTAAGCAATCTACAGACCCAAAGCAATCTCTATGAAAATTCCAATGACATTATTCACAGCACTAGAATAAACAATCCTAAAATTTGTATGAAACCACAAAAGACTCTGAATAGCAAAAGCAACCTTCAGAAAGAAGAACAAAGCTGGGAGCCTCACATTCCTTGCTTTCAAACCATATCACAAA
>NW_011410383.1:0-515 GCF_000754665.1 Bison bison bison | reverse complement strand
GTGTACAGGGTTCCCTTTTATCCAACATTTTTTATTTGTGTTCTTTTTGATAATAGCCATTCTGATGGGTGTGAGGTGATATCTCATTTTTGTTTGGATTTGTAGGTTCCTTGTGCATAGCAATGGTGAACATATTTTCATATGCTTGTTGGCTATATCTATGTCTTCTTAAAGTTGATGTCTTCTGCCTGTTTTTCAATTGGATTGTTGTTTTTGATATTGAGTTATATGAACTGCTTATATATTTTGGATAATGACCCCTTTCCATTCACATGATTTGCAAATATTTCTTGCCACTCAGTAGGTTGTCTTTATGTTTTCTTGATGGTTTCCTTTGCTGTGTAAAAGCTTTTAAGTTAAATTAAGCCCCATTTAAAATTTGCTTTTGTTTCTTTTGCCTTAGGAAACAATTCCAAAAAAATATTGCTGATTTATATGGACAGGGAGGCCTGGCATGCTTCAGTCCATGGAATCACAAACAGTCAGACATGGCTGATGACTGGACTGAACTGAAC
>NW_011410382.1:0-539 GCF_000754665.1 Bison bison bison | reverse complement strand
GCCTGGAGAATCCCAGGGACAGGGGAGCCTGGTGGGCTGCCGTCTATGGGGTCGCACAGAGTCGGACACGACTGAAGCGACTCAGCAGCAGCAGCAGCATATATATACCTATGGCTGATTCATGTTGAGGTTTGACAGAAAACAACAAAATTCTGTAAAGCAGTTATCCTTCAATCAAAAAATAAATTAAGAAAAAAAGAAAAGAGCTAAAAAATTCCTAAAATTTTAAATAATAAATAAAATTTACTTTCCTCTAGAGGTATAAATTAGGTAAATTGAAATTCAGTTGTAATAAGAATGATCAATAAAACTCCTAAAATTAAAAAAAAAAGAATAATGATAATTAACACAAGCATCCAAATACATTTCTACCTTCCACCCCTCTTTTTCCTTGGGCTGAGGATATGAGGACAAGAAATAATTGACACACTCTTCATTATTTACACAACTTTGTTGTTCAAAATAAAATATTTGTCTTAATTTTCTGCAAATGAATGCTCATACCTTACATTCAGAGATGTTTAGTACTTTTTTTTTTT
>NW_011410381.1:0-592 GCF_000754665.1 Bison bison bison | reverse complement strand
TTAACTAATTTGTATGTTTTATTAACAAATTTCTTACTCTTGAAATATCTTAGCTCAGACATTTCATTTGAATATGATTTATGGGCCTTTTTCCATTCAATTTCTTTACCGCTCATTAGACTCTTTCAATATGATGCTTGTGACTTACACTGGGGAAAATTTTTTTCTATGATTTCTATTATTTCTTCATTTCTTTCTGACTTTAACCAAAAAAACAACAATTAGGTGGATGTTGGAACTTAGATATTGATCTTAGCGCCTAAACTCAGTTCTTACAATATGTTTGTCTCTAATGCCCTTTAGGTTCTAAGACATTGCCTCAACTTTACTTTCCAGGTTAGTAACATATTCAACTCAGTCCTTTCTATTATTTAGCCCTCTGTTAATTTTTAAATTTCAGTAATGAAATTTTAATTTTCAGAATTCTTCATTTTCTGATTGCCCTTTTTCATACAATGTATTCTATTTTTATGAATCAATAGTTATGAGAATTTCATGAGGATACAAATTGTTGTTATTTAGTTGCTAAGTCATGTCTGACTTTTTTGCAACCCCATGGACTGTAGCCCACCAGGCTCCTCTGTCCATGGGA
>NW_011410380.1:0-515 GCF_000754665.1 Bison bison bison | reverse complement strand
TTTATAGCTATCTTGGGACATGGTAAATCCTACATCTCCTTTCTGCCAAATAAAATAGCATTCATAAAAAGAATAGAGAAAGTTTAACTGACATATTTGTTTGTTTTAATACTTTTTGATCTGCAATGAAATCTTATTTCTTTCATTTACATGAAACTTTTCAATGAGATCGCAGTGTCATTCGCCAATCTTATATTTTATTGGTAATGTGAAAAGGCATAATTTGCATGATTCAGAAAGTGGTAAGAAAAATTAACTATAAAGTTGTTTGCTAATTATAGTTTATGTTTATCTTTAAATAATTAATATATATTTTCCTTCATTATAAAATGTGATTGAATTTGTAATGAATGTCATGAATTTGTTCTTTCAGGATAAAAACTGTTCTCTACTGACCCTCTAAGATTGATTCTCTAAGCCAGATTTTAAGTTTCACTGTTATCAAAGCAGAAAGTTATTCTTAAATAACTTGAGGAGAAAACTGTGTTAAAGTTTAAACAATGCTGTTTCAAAGG
>NW_011410379.1:0-526 GCF_000754665.1 Bison bison bison | reverse complement strand
TCTTATGCTACGAGCACCTTGCCTATCCTGTAAACGTGCTGTCTGTAACCTGGGTGCTGGAGGTGATTACACCTGGTCCCTGGGCAGTTCCTGAAAAATCAAGCGTGAGACATTTCCAAGCATGTTGCACAGATAATGAGCATACCAGCTCGTGAACCTGAGACCACAGACAGAAACCACGGTTCACATCTTTAAAACTGTGAAATTGCAGAATCCTAATGTCAAGCTTCCAATGTAATATTCTTGGGTTTAATTTGGGAGCTTTTCGACTGCTGATTTAATTTGGTTGCCCTCTGAAACTGAGGCTCCTGGAGGTCCGTTTGTCCACTGCTAGAACAACTATTAGTCTCATCTCCAAAAAGCACTTGATGTCTCTTAAGAACACTGGAGTGGGGTGCCATTGCCTTCTCCATCTCAGGTGTCTTAGACAGTAAAGAATCTGCCTGCAATGCAGGAGATGCAGGTTTGATCCCTGGGTCAGGAAGATCCCCTGGAGAAGGAAATGGCAACCCACTCCAGTATTCTT
>NW_011410378.1:0-556 GCF_000754665.1 Bison bison bison | reverse complement strand
TGCCGTCTATGGGGTCGCACAGAGTCGGACACGACTGAAGCGACTTAGCAGCAGCAGCAGCAGACCAAAGGTATATAATTTAATCCAAATAATCCACTTATTAAGAGGTGGAGTAGAAACATGATTGCACAACTCATAAAAACCTCAAGAAACAGGTTTCTTTTTTCACAATATTGTTGGACTATTTGGTAAATTGCAATAGATTGATTTAGCCTAATACATGGGAAGAAGAAAGAATCACTATATTGGTGAGGGTCCTCAGAATAACAAGAACCGATAAGCGGCTGCTAGTTTGTAAGCTGTGTTTGCAGTAATCTGAAGGCTTAACTGAAGCAGAGGATCTGCTTTTAGGTTAGCTTACTTACATAGCTTTTGTCAGAAGGCCTCAATCCTTTTCTAGTTATCAGCAGAGGACTCAGTTTCTTGCCACATAGACTTCTCCACACGACAGCTGACTTTCATTAAAGTGAATGATTTGAGACAGCAAGTGAACAATCAAGATAGAAACCACAATATCTCATACAATCTAACCTCAGAAGTGATACAACATATCTTC
>NW_011410377.1:0-500 GCF_000754665.1 Bison bison bison | reverse complement strand
TGAGCAACTGAACAACAGCAGTCTATGCCCTACTTGATTCTCCTAAGTAGTTGATGCTCTAGCCCAGTGCGGAGCCACTCACAGTTTCCACATGGCTGCTTCTCTCTCTTCAGTGCCTCAGCATACTCTGCTCCCTCTGTCCTAATACTCCATTGGCTTCACATCTCATCTAGATTAAAAACCCTAATGGTTTTCATTACCAATAAGTGCCTACTCAATCTGCAAGCCACCTGTCCTCTCTGATGCTACTGCCCTCTATTTTCTAGCTATCGTTTTCTATTGTGTGCTTTTCAAAAGCATGGATATATATAGAGGACGTACCTAAACAACTCACCAAGACCTTGCTTTCTCATTTAATAACTAAATATATTTTTATTTGAAACTAAAATATGATACAGTCTCTGGCCTCCATCTAGACTGGAAACAGTGCCAGTACAGCAAATCTTCTAAAATTAGTTATATCCTACTGCAATGTGAAAAAAGTCAGATTCAACAAGGAT
>NW_011410376.1:0-626 GCF_000754665.1 Bison bison bison | reverse complement strand
TGATTAAAACTCAAATTAGGGGTAAGGAATCTAGGATATAAATTTTTAAAAATAAAAGCCTCTTTTTTATGATTCTCCTCTTTTTTTCTGAAGGCCTAGAAATATGAAGGAGATCACAAGATTTCTGTGGGTAGGATGAAAACTTATTTGATAATTAAAAAATTAAACTCACTAACCTCCATCACTGTGTGTGACGTGGGCAAAACGAAATCATTTCTGCTTTTGTTGGCTACTTCCTCATGGATTTTAAGTAATGTGTAATATCATGTATGAAACGAGTCGCCAGTCCAGGTTCGATGCACGGTACTGCTTGGGGCTGGTGCACTGGGACGACCCAGAGGGACGGTAGGGGAGGGAGGAGGGAGGAGGGTTCAGGATGGGGAACGCGGGTATACCTGTGGAGGATTCATTTCGATATTTGGCAAAACTAATACAATATTGTAAAGTTTAAAAATAAATAAATTAAAAAAAAAGAAAATTCTCAAATTGCTGTTAGAAAATGATAATTTGAAAGAAATATTTAGAGACTAGCTCAAGTTATGACGGTCTTTTAGAATGTTGAATTACTTTCCTTTTGAGAAAATATGGGGAAATAGTTACTCTAAAATGCTTAAGTGACTCTGAGC
>NW_011410375.1:0-597 GCF_000754665.1 Bison bison bison | reverse complement strand
TGACTGTTGAAGGGGGTCTGATATTTTTAAGTTAATCTTAAAATAGTGATAAGAATTTTACTCTTTGTTCTGTTAGCAAAGTAATCAGCAGACTTCTACCTGTCCTATTAACTTTTAATTATAGTTTTAGTTTGTTAGAATATAATTGTTAGTACAAATAATTACTAATGTACTAATTTTACAGGAATTTTAATGTACTAATTTTACAGGTGCTCCCACTGAATAAGTAGAAAGCTATATTTCTTCCTAATTGATTAAATTGTATAGAAATTCCTTTAATACATTCTTTATACTTATTATTAAAAACTGTCTAGTCATTTTACTCATTGAAATTAGAAAAATGAGTAACATTTGACTTCTTAAATGTTTACTAACTTCAAATAGTTGATTAAAGTAAAAGGAAACTTATAACAAAGTTTAGTGAAGGAGTCTTTACTTTCTTATTGGTTGTAGTCTATGTGATTTAAAGTTTTATAGACTACATACTTTTAAAGAAGACAAATGTCTTTCTCATATCTTAATGAGTAAACATTCCTATACTTTCTATACGAAAGTTCTCTCTGGGATCATATTTGCTGTATTTTTGTTTGTTTGTTT
>NW_011410374.1:0-505 GCF_000754665.1 Bison bison bison | reverse complement strand
TGGTGTCAGAGTCTTTATGAATTAATAAATTACTCTGCACAAGACCCTGCTGCTGGGAAGGATTGAAGGCAGGAAGAGAAGGGGACAACAGAGGATGAGATGGTTGAATGGCATCACTGACACGATGGACACGAGTTTGAGCAAGCTCTAGGAGTTGGTGATGGACAGGGAAGCCTGGCGTGCTGCAGTCCATGGGGTCACAAAGAGTCAGACACGATTGAGCGACTGAACTGAACTGAACTTTGCATATAGGGCTTCCCAGGTGGGACTAGTGGTAAAGAACCCGTCTGCCAGTGCAGGAAATGCAAGAGACCCCTGGATTGGGAAGATCCCCTGGAGGAGGAAATGGTAACCCACTCCAGTATTCTTGCCTGGAGAATCTGAAAAACTGATTTGGATCCTTATATCCGGACTGGAGCCAGGAACAGGAATGCAGCCTACATAGAGAAGTACTTCTATCTGGAGGGAGGCTTAGAAAGAGGGAAGAGTGCCTCTGGCCTCAGTT
>NW_011410373.1:0-556 GCF_000754665.1 Bison bison bison | reverse complement strand
AATTTGCAGAAAAGTATGCTGTCTAAGGACACACCTAGAGGCTCATGGATTCATGCTCCTGAAAGACACTTTATTCAGAACTGGCTCCAAAAATCCCGGCACTCCCCACTGACTCCCGGGTGCCTGCATGCCAGGTTGTGGCTGGGCTCCTCAACCTGTGGAACGCCCCCAGGGTCCCGCCCCTGGAAGCAGCAATGGGCTGGGAGATGGAGCAGAAACAAGGGGAGACCGAGCGAGGGGAAAAGCAGGCACCTCATCCCCTCTGCTGTTGACTGTGGGGCCAGAAAGACCTGAGCCTTGACCCCAGCTGGGCCATCAGTGCTGAATGTGAGGCGGGTACAGGTGGCTGGCACTGTGGTCACCCCCTCCCTCCTGGTGTCCCCGAGACGTCGGAGCCCGGGGAGCTGAGCGTCCATGAACTGTGTAGCACAGCAGGTCCCTCAGCCCGGCTCCCCTCCCTGAGCTCAGTAGGGGCTGGTCTCACCCCCGGGATGGAAGGAGCAGCTGACAGGAGTTGCCCAGGGGCCCTGGGTGGAGTCAGACAGAGAGCAGGGGG
>NW_011410372.1:0-506 GCF_000754665.1 Bison bison bison | reverse complement strand
TCTTTCACTTTCATCAAGAGGCTCTAGTCTTCTTCTCTTTCTGCCCTAGGTGTGGTATCATCTGCATATCTGAGGTTATTGGTATTTCTCCCAGCAATCTTGATTCCAGCTTGTACTTCATCCAAAGGGTGGTCCCTCTTAAAAATAAAGTGTCCCAAGAGCAGAGGCCCAGGGTCAATGCCTAGGGATGAAACAGGACGCCTGACCATGCCACATAAAGTAGACCACATCAGGACAAGGGAGGAGGCGCTCAGTCAGCAAGAAAGGAGTAATGACTGTGATAACAGTAAGAGGAAGTTCTCCCCCACCCCCACCCCATCAGACACATACAGCAGAGAAACCAGTCTGCTGCCTCCCTGCCCCGAGGATACCCTACCTGCCTGTCTTGGGGAGCAGAAGGGGAAGAACACTGGATAGAAGTAACCTTTTTAAGAAGTTCGATCTTCGAATCAAGTGAAGACTGAAGTGAACTCTGCCTCAAGTGCATATTCACTTTTCTAAGACAG
>NW_011410371.1:0-795 GCF_000754665.1 Bison bison bison | reverse complement strand
ATATATATTTGTGTTTTATGTGTTACTTTCCAGTGTTCCTGCTCAGGATTACCTGTTTATGATTTCCATAATGAATATATTCAGCATTTATTAAAGGTTCCTCTTTCTGTGTATACTTTAACCCCAAAGTACTTTAATACTTTGTGACAGTCTTTATATTACTTTTACTGTTCAGCATTCAGTTAATTTTAAAAACGTCTTTCTATTTCATGTCTTGTTTTGATATGTTTTACAAAAAGTTATACATAGGATGGTAAATAAAAGATGAGGTCTCAGTCTGTAAAGAATTTACTTTTCTTTTGTACTTACTTGAAAACATGTCACTTTGAATGGGTTTATGCTGCTTTGATATCAGCAGTTTCATATTGCTTTAAAATATTTGAAGTTTGCATATTTGAATTTAGGTTAAGCACTCATCTTTTTAATTGATCCAGTGTTGAACAAAGAAAGAGTATGATAATTTGAATTAGAGAGGGAGTATGTCAAAAATTAAGTAGTATTTAAAGTTATTTTCTTGAGAGACTGCCTCTATTTCGTTGAATATAATGGGGATGGAGAGTAAGAAATATTACTCTTAGGTTTTTATTCTCTTTAGATATGTCTCTTCTGCTATGTTTCTTTAAATATCATATTTATCTCTTTTCCTTTACATTTATAATATGTCAAGACTCTTAAGATACGTAGTGTAAAGCAATCATTTTATATATTCTGAACATATCCCAAGTGGATTGGTCTTATCCCCATTTTATAGATAGTAAAACTCTTTTTGTAGAAAGCTTGGGGTAGTTTATGCAT
>NW_011410370.1:0-566 GCF_000754665.1 Bison bison bison | reverse complement strand
CCATTATGACATTTTCTTTGACCTATGAGTTATTTAGTAGCATTTTTTTCTATCCAGCTTTGAGATACAATTGACATAATATGGTGTAAGTTTAAGGTGTACCATGGGTTTCCCACATGGCTCAGTGGTGAAGAACCCACCTGACCATGCAGGAGGCACAAGAGACTGGGGTTTGATCCCTGGGTTGGGAAGATACCCTGGAGGAGGAAATGGCAACCTGCTCCAGTATTCTTCCCTGGGAAACTTCGTGGACAGAGGAGCCTGCAGGGCTACGGTCCATGGGGATGCAAAGAGTTGTACATGACCGAGTGGCTGAGCACACACACACACACACACACAAGGAGCACTGTGTGATGATTTCATGTATGGATATATTGCAACATGATTACCATGATAAGGACAATAAGGGTAGTTAATACATCATTACCTCATATCATTTCCCTTTTTTATTTTTCTGGTGAGTAAACTTTAAAAATGAACTCTCTCAGCTAAACTTTTTAAAATACAACACTAGTTTAAATGTACAACGTGGTGCATTAACTACAGTCACCACACCATACACCACA
>NW_011410369.1:0-517 GCF_000754665.1 Bison bison bison | reverse complement strand
CCCTGCACACTGCCTCTGGAATTACCGACTTCTGAGCAGATCTGGAGGTCTCCTTTAGGAGAAGCTAACCCATTCCTTGCAAATAGAGGCTTACAAGCACAGGCCATTTGGCTGCCTCTTCTTGCCCGAAGGAGGCTTGCTTGTCCTGCCGCCTGCGAACTCCATTTCCCAGCCTGGGGGATTAGTGGTTCTTGGAGATCTTTGCTCAGGGACTGTTTCCAAGGAGCTGGGGCCGAGCCCGGAGACCCAAACGCACAGGGAAAGGAAAACAACATGGACAAGTCTTTGCTCTCTAGGAGAGCTCTAGTGAACCTCACTGTCAGGAAACTTCTTGATTCCTACGGAGACACCCCTGTGATGAAGCTGTGTACCAAACATAGGGGCACAGAGAGCCTGATTCTCTCTGTGAAGTTTTGAACCTGTCCTTGAAACAGCAGCTTGAGAATCCATACAATGCTCTTCCTTACCTGTGACAGAGGTCTCATAGCTGTAGCCCTTGGCATATTTAGAAATCCGC
>NW_011410368.1:0-527 GCF_000754665.1 Bison bison bison | reverse complement strand
GTTTTCCACACATTAAGCAATTCTCTGTGACTCCAGTTGGGTGTCCTACAACTGGATTCCATTCTGAAGTTAACTGGAGTTAACACAGAGTCCACAAGGCCAGGGCTCAATCCCAGGAGACTGGCCCCCACCTTAGACCTCAATCTCAAGCAGTAGGTCCCTAGGTTACTCACAACTTCTGTCCAACTTGGCTACAAATCAGTGGTTCCCGTGATTCCCTGCCTGGATTTTCATTATTTGCTAGAACAGCTACAGAACTCATGGAAATACTGAAGTTCACCAGGTTATCACATAATAAAAGATAGGATCAAGATACAGATGAACAGCCAGAAGAAGAGATACACTGGGCAAGGTCCAGAAGGGTCCCAAGAACAGGAGCTTCTGTCCCCGTGAAGCTGGGGTACACCACCAGGCCTCCTGGCATGTAGATGGGTTCACCAACACAGAGGCTCCCCACATCCCATCTACTGGGATTCTTGTGGAGGCTTCCTCACGCAAGCATGGTCAAGTATTTACTCCATTTCCAA
>NW_011410367.1:0-537 GCF_000754665.1 Bison bison bison | reverse complement strand
ATGGCCAATCTGACCAGTGTGAAATGATACCTCAATGTGGTTTTGATTTGCACTTCTTTTATGATGAGTGATGCTGAGCATCACTGTGTCTCTTAGTAATCTGTATATCTTCTTTGGTTTGTTTTTCTGAGTAGTATTTGTAACTGAGTATTGAGATACTTGAGCAGCTTGCATATTTTGGAGATTAATTTTTTTGTTAGTTTTCCAGTTGCTATTATTCTCTCCCAATTCTGAAGGCGACAGTTCAGTTCAGTTCAGTTTAGTTCAGTCACTCAGACGTGTCCTTTGCATCGCCATGAACCACAGCATCTCCCTGTCCATCACCAACTCCCGGAGTTCACTCAGACTCACGTCCATCGAGTCAGTGATGCCATTCAGCCATCTCATCCTCTGTTGTCCCCTTCTTCACCTGCACCCAATCCCTCCCAGCAGCAGAGTCTTTTCGAATGAGTCAACTTTTCACATGAGGTGGCCAAAGTACTGGAGTTTCATCTTTAGCATCAGTCCTTCCAAAGAGACCCCAGGGTTGATCTCCTT
>NW_011410366.1:0-594 GCF_000754665.1 Bison bison bison | reverse complement strand
TTTCCTTTACTATGGATTATCAAGAGTGGACAAATAATTATGTGGGTGAATATTTTCATTTTTGGAGACTCAGATGTGGACCAAAGTGTATTCTAGGTTTGGGGAGGTCATGAGTCAATGTGAAAAGGCTGCAGTTTCCAGGGGATTCCATGGGGGTAGATCAATGGTGTGTACATGCTTTCCACTGTCTGTCTGCATGTGGAGTAAATAAATGTTTTACTAGGTGAGATTAGGTTAACATTAATGTATATTTAAAGGGCAGGTTCCAGCAAAAGTTACTGTCACATTTAGCAAAAGAGCTTTGGGAAAAAGGTATGTATTTCATAGTTTAGACTAAGAGCAGTGTTTTGAGGTAAAGTGTTGGGGAAAGGAGATATTTCCTAGAACGTTGGCCTTGTCACTTAGTAGTTGCTTTTAATAAGCTTCTTAGCCTCTATAAGCTTCAGGTTCTTCATCTGAAAAATTAGTGTAACAATTCTGGCACCAAAACAAGAAATGAAATTTCCTTTTGAGTTCTATACTGAGAATATTGTGTATTACGGTGAATAATATCTACAACAATATTATAGGAAATAAAACACATTCTGCTACCAC
>NW_011410365.1:0-623 GCF_000754665.1 Bison bison bison | reverse complement strand
GAATTTGGAAAGGGACAAAGAGAAATCTTTATCCTTCTCTCTTGACTATGCTCTATAGACAGAGATTTGCTAGACTGACACGGTAAGACCTCTTATCTTCTGCTGGTCTGTTGTCGGTTATCCCATATCTCAACTGCAGTCTCCAGGGAGAGTGGAGTGTCCCAGCCTTTTGCTGTCCCATCCTCATCACTAGAAACTGTACAGGAGGAAACATGTGTTTCCTTTTACCCTTTTCAGCTTTTCACTGTGGCTCTGTAACCAAAGACAGATTAACAAGAGAAAAGAAAACAAGTATATTAACATATACATCTCATGTATACTTGTAAGAAATGCAGGGATGACTAACTCAAGGAGGAAGCCAGAATTTGGACTTACAGATTATCTTAACCAAAGAACAATGTATTTTTAAGTGAGCAACAAGACAGAGGAACAGAGTACTAGGCTTCCAAGAGTGGCAAATTGTGGGACAGTAAATACATTAGAGAATAATGGAAGATAATAGCTAGTCAGCAAAGGCTCTTTTGCAGAGTCCTCAGGTGCTGTCTTGGGGCTGGTAAGTGTCTAGTGTTTCAAATGATTAATTTCTGCACACATTTATGTTTTACTTTCAGGAAAATAGAGGG
>NW_011410364.1:0-509 GCF_000754665.1 Bison bison bison | reverse complement strand
CTCTTTTTTTTTGTTTTAATATTTTTCCTACCTCCTTTCGAAGAGTTGGGTTGCTTTTCTGGGTGCCTGATGTCCTCTGCCGGCATTCAGAAGTTGTTTTGTGGAATTTACTCGACGTTTAAATGCTCTTTTGCTGAATTTGTGGGGGAGAAAGTGTTCTCCCCGTCCTACTCCTCCGCCATCTTGGCTCCTCCCCCTGTACCCCACAAATTTTGATATGTAATTTCAATTTTCAGTCATTAAGGTATTTTATAATGTCCCTTGTAATATTTTTCTTTGATCTATAGAAGTCTTTATAATTGTGTTGATTAATTTCCAGATCATCAGTGGTTTTCAAAATAGTTTTCTATTACTTTGCTAGCATGTGAGATGAATACAATTGTGCAGTAGTTTGAACGTTCTTTGGCATTGCCTTTCTTTGGGATTGGAATGGAAACTGACCTTTTCCAGTTCTGTAGCCACTGCTGAGTTTTTCAAGTTTGCTGGCATATTGAGTGCAACACTTTCAC
>NW_011410363.1:0-712 GCF_000754665.1 Bison bison bison | reverse complement strand
AGGGGCAGGGCGGGCCCTGGGGGCAGTGAGTAGCCTCTGTGTGCGGTTGCTGTTGACTCAGCAGGACCAGCTGAAGGAGGAAACCGCCCCCCCCGACCTCTGAGCTCAGCGGCAAAGAGGGCGGCCAGACGTGCCCACCCTGCTAATGTGGTGGGGGCCGGGGTGGAGGCTCTTGGGCAGCTGCCCTTGGCCCCTGCTCATTCCGATTCCATTTGGCGTGAAACCTTCACCCAAGCCTCGGGCTGCAGGAGTGATCACCCCGCACTGCTGTTTCCAACGGGACGTGCTGACCAGGGTGGGCCCGGCCACTCCCAGCCACCCCTCTCCTGGCTGCGCATGGCCCCGTTTCCACCATGGCCTTGTTTCCACAACCTGGGCCCGTGAGGCCCAGGGGACTTTGCAGCTCCTTGAGCTCAGAGTTGCCAGTTGCAGGCAGCGCGTGCACCAGCCCAGGCGTCTTAATGGCCCGTGCCCATGACCCCCTGGCACTGGTGTGATGTTATGATGAGGTTGCTAAGCTGACAGTACTAGCTCAGCAGACAGCACTTTATTCCAAAATCCGCTCTGGCTCTGCATGGGGACAAAGGACCACGCTCGTGGTTTGCAGCCCACAGATTATGGCCCCGGTGCTTGGCCCTGTCAGCGGTCCAGCAGGATCCCCCCGCCACCATCAGGACCACGAGCCAAGGTGACCACAGGGATGATGGTGGCT
>NW_011410362.1:0-528 GCF_000754665.1 Bison bison bison | reverse complement strand
GGACAGGACTGAGCGACTGAACTGAACTGAACTGATGTGTAAAAAAAGAGGAAGTATGTTTGGAAGAATAGTAATAAGGCAAACATGCAGCCTATAAGGAGAGAGCTGCAAGATTTCCACTGCACGCCCTTTTAAAACAATGCACAACACGGGAGCGGAATCCGACAAACGCATGTACACGTGTAACTGATGGGCTTTGCTGCGTGGCGAAAAGTAACAGCACTGTGATCAACGACACTCCCCAAATGAAACATTTTAAAAAGAAAAACAAACTACTAGATACAAAATAAAGAATTTGTTAATACAAGGAAGTAATGTTATAGCATATGGAACATAGCCAGTATTCTATAATAGCTTTACATAGAGCATAGTCTGTAAAATACTGAATCGCTATGTTGTACACTTGAAACTAACATAATGCTGTAGATTATATCGAATTAAAAAAATAGTGTTCAAAAAATAAAATAATACAGACTTCATATTTATTTATGGATAAATGATGACTGAATTTCCTTGTAATTCTGTTAG
>NW_011410361.1:0-579 GCF_000754665.1 Bison bison bison | reverse complement strand
ATGATGTCACTGTGGTTTCCATGTTTGCCTTCCTTTTGAGTAATGATGTATATGTTTAAACTTGACATTTTAACAGTATTTTCAAACAATTTCATTCATTATCAAATAACCATTTATTACACTATGGCAATTTCATACCATTTACTGAACCCTTTAGACACTCCTAAACAATGATTTATCAACCAATATACAAATTTTAATGCTTATCACAGCAAATATAGAAAGTAACATTAAATAGTGACTTGGAAAAAAAAAAAATAAATAAATAGTGACTTGACAAGAGATAACTAAATTATCTTTTAAAAGAAACCTTGATGAGTCATGTTTAGCAATTGCCACTCTGCATTTATAGCTGTATAAGTAATTAAAGGAAGAGTATTAGATTGTTATGTTCTTCATCTATTAAGATGGTTAATTATAAAACCTATATTGACAACAACCATATAATCCCAAATGCTAATTTTAAAGGAAAGAAAGAAGAAAGAGTTGTAAATGTTTTGGACGCCGACCTACTTGGTAGCTTTTTGTGTCTGGGCTTCTCGATAAATAGGAGGGACAAGAGTCCTGATCAGGAAATCA
>NW_011410360.1:0-535 GCF_000754665.1 Bison bison bison | reverse complement strand
CAGTCCCCAGGACTCAGTGGATATGACTTTCGGGACTCCGCCATACCCCGCGGCGCTTTAGCTGTGCATTGTTAGGGCAGCTTGGGGGCACAGAGGACAGGCTCAGGGGGTGATGTGTCCCCTGCCTGGTTTGCCTGCAGGGAGCCACAGCACGATGACCTACTGCCTGAACAAGAAGTCACCCATCTCTCACAAGGAGTCGAGGCTGCTGCAGCTTCTGGGCAAAGTGCTGCCATGTGTCACCCTGCCCGTGGTGCTCAAGAGGTCCACCACCCAGGTGAGGGTCTGCGGGCATGCCTGGGCCCTGGACCCAGCTCCAGCCGCTAGTGTCACCCACAGGGGGCGGTGTCCTTATCCCTCTTGGGGAAACGGGATTGAGAACAAACCTGCTGTAAAGCAGAATTGCTGTTTAGTCGCTCAGTCATGTCTGACTCATTGCGACCCCATGGACTGTGGTCTGCCAGGTTCCTCTGTCCATGGGATTCTGCAGGCAAGAATACTGGAGTGTGTTTCCATGCCCTCCTCCAGGAGATCT
>NW_011410359.1:0-630 GCF_000754665.1 Bison bison bison | reverse complement strand
TTTTTTTTATGTGGTCTTGATCTTTGTCACCTAATTAAGGACTATACCCTTCCTTTTCCCCTCATTTCTCTCTTCTACTTTAATCTCCCCTTTTCTACTACTTTTTTTTCTTAATATTTATGGATGTGTTCTGTTATTTCCCAATCTTCAAAACAAACCTGAAAAACCCTCTCTTGACTTTATATTGACCTCCAAGTACTTATCTATTTCTCTGTTCTTTCTCACAGTTAAACTTCCTAATAGTCTGGTCTCTAGGTTCTACTTTTACTTCTCTCATTCACATGTCAATCACTTTACTTCTGTTTCTCCGTTTCCTGCTGTTACTGAAAGAATGTGTGTGGTGTCCAGCTGCTCGCTGCTCAAAAGCCATGTTGGTGGAAAGGAAAGCTTGCTTTACTTCAGGTTCCAGCAACTGGAGGGGAGGGTAGCAGACATGTGTCCAAAGGCTGACTACCCCCCCTCTCCCCACACAAGCAAGGTGGGCACGAACTTTTAAGACAGAAGGTGGGGGATGGCTGCATGCAGAAACAACACTGTCATCTCTAATAGTCATCTTCAAACTCGTCATCAGTGGTCTGGCCAGCATCATCATGTTTGTTTTAGGACAGTTAATCTTCAGTCCCAGGGTCC
>NW_011410358.1:0-552 GCF_000754665.1 Bison bison bison | reverse complement strand
TCTTATAAGCACCATGACTCATACAAGTCTCACCTTTTGCTTACCCTTCTGTGGTCCAAATGTTATCAATCACTTTTTCTGTGATATTTCACCACTGCTTTCCCTTGCGTGTGCAGACACCTGGATCAATAAGTTGGTGCTTTTCACCTTGGCTGGAGCAATAGGAGTGCTCAGTGGCCTGATCATCATGATCTCTTATGTTTGCATCTTGGTGGCCATCCTGAGGATCCAGACTGCCAATGGGAGGAGGAAAGCTTTCTCTACTTGTTCTTCTCACCTGGCAGTTGTATCCATCTTATATGGAACCCTTTTCTTCAATTATGTTCGACCTAGCTCATGTTCCTCCCTAGATATCAATAAAGTGATTTCCCTCTTTTACACTCTGATTACCCCCATGTTGAACCCCCTGATCTATAGCTTGAGGAACAAAGAGGTGAAGAATTCATTCAGTACAAAGTTTGAAAGGAAAAACTGTCCAATTGGTAGGTGAAACAGAAGTCTATTAATGTTTTAGTGTAGATGTTGGTGCAGAACATTTAGTGATAAGAACAC
>NW_011410357.1:0-578 GCF_000754665.1 Bison bison bison | reverse complement strand
ATCTAACACTGACATGTCATTTTCCCCTGACCGGGCTCAGCTTCCATCCATCCGGCTGGCTTTTCTTTCATGGTCTTATTTCTTTCCTTTCTGCCCTCTGCCCCTACTCCCCTCTCCTTGCAGGAGCAGAAACAAGAAACTCTTCCTCTAATCTCCAGCCTGGCAGGTTTTCCCTCCCCTGGAGTCCAGGTGCCTGTAGCATTAGCTCCTCAGTGGCTTTCCCCAAGGAGACAGCTCCCTCCTTCCTCTTCCCAAAAAGGAATCATGGGGCCAGCGGTTAAGATTTCAAACAATTATTTTTTTCACGTCTTTACTCAACATGGGAAAATCTCTGAAGTTTAAGGTGGCACCTGGCTGTCCTGTAGTGCTTGTATTTCTTTCAAGGCTTTGTTCTGTCTGGAATTTTATTATAATAACTAATGATGGGATTTCTTTAATGGTCCAGTGGTTAAGATTCTGAGCTTCCAATGCAGGGGGGTCACAGGTTCAATCCATGGTCAGGAAATTAAGATCCCACATGCCACATAGTGTGGCCAAAAAGCAAAACAAACAAACAACCACTAACAACAAAAAACTAA
>NW_011410356.1:0-548 GCF_000754665.1 Bison bison bison | reverse complement strand
TTCCATGGACAGAGGAGCCTGGCAGGCGATGGTCCATGGGGTCACAAGAGTCAGACACACGAGTTAGCAACTGAGCACGCATGCGTGAGATGCAGGTCGGCCTCCCTCCCTCGGGGGGCTGCATCTTGGACCCCAGCACCAGAAGTGGATCACCACCAGGTGGACCCACGGAACTTGACCCCGAGCAGCCTCCCCTGGCCTCTGCCAGCTGCTTCTTGAAGAGAAGAGACTTGATAGAGAGTTCCTATCTTCTAACCCAATGGGCACAGCCTGTATCTTCAAAGGACTTTGGAACCTCAGTGAACCTTCTCAGCGGCTTCGGAGCGGCTCCCAGAGGGAGAGGACACTACTGTGAGGTCACTGAGGCTTGGAGAACCGCAGGGACAGGCCCAGGCCCCAGGGAGGCAGCAGGGCCCGCAGTCAGAGGTTGGACCCAGCCCCTGCGGAACAGGGAGGGTAGGGTGCTCCCGCAGGTCAGCTCTCAGACCTCAGGAAGCATTTCCCATCTCATTCGCCAAAGTGCTCTGCTGTCCACAGGAAGGGTCCTC
>NW_011410355.1:0-525 GCF_000754665.1 Bison bison bison | reverse complement strand
TTGATTTAAATAATCTAACCAAGTTTTAAATAGCCATCCTGGAATTTTGTAGTTGATCTGCTCTGCACCGTTTGGGATAACAAAATTTGATATCTTTCCTCACTCATTGACTTTTAGGTTGAATTAAGATCAGTGTGGATTTGTTTGTCCTTCTGATGTTGCACTAGAAGGACACTTTCTCGGTGAGAAAATATCTTTTTAGTATTCATCATTTTCAAAGTTATAGAATATGCACATAGGCCAGTTTTTTACTAAATGAAATATTAATTTCTGTTTCTAGTTGTAGATGTACCTGTATAATGTAATCCACTTTTAGAATTTCAAAATTAATATAAAATATAAATTTTATAATAGTGTTTTAAATACATATAACATTTTTATGATAGTCTGTATCAACATGAACTAAATATTTGGATATAAAGCTAAAACCCAAGATTAGTAATTTTTACCCAGCATATAATCAAACTGAGTTTTTATAATACAAACCCACATATCATTTTTAATCGAGTAAATATTATGGAAAAG
>NW_011410354.1:0-534 GCF_000754665.1 Bison bison bison | reverse complement strand
CATCAATTCTTCGGCGCTCAGCTTTCTTCACAGTCGAACTCTCACATCCATACGTGACCACTGGAAAAACCATAGCCTTGATTTTTTTCCCAGTGGATGATCATTTGTCTCAACACCGTTTATTGAAAAGACTGTCCTTTAGCACAGTGACACCTTTGTCATTAGGTAACCATGTTTCAGTACCCATACAGTCTGTTCTCATGACAACTCCCCTTGTCTTAATTACTCTTTATAATAAGTCTCACCCTTTGTTCTTCAAGCACGGAGTTCTGGCTTTTTGCTTTCCCAGATACAAGGAGTTCTGGCCTTTTGCTTTCCCAGATACAAGGAGTTCTGGCCTTTTGCTTTCCCAGATACATAATTGGAACTGGTTTGTCAGTTTGTAGCCTGAAGCTTTTTTTGGAATCTTGATTGGTATTGAATAGAGAACAGCAGATCAGTATGGAGAGAACTGACATGTTTATACACGGGAATCTTCTAAAGCATCAACATGATGTATGCCTTTGCTGATATGGGTGTCTTTAATTTTCTCAG
>NW_011410353.1:0-503 GCF_000754665.1 Bison bison bison | reverse complement strand
CCTGATGCTGGGAAAGATTAAAGGCAGGAGGAGAAGGGGACGACAGAGGATGAGATGGTTGAATGGCATTACTGACTCAATGGACATGAGTCTGAGTAAGCTCCGGGAGTTGGTGATGGACAGGGAGGCCTGGCGTGCCGCAGTCCATGGGGTCTCAAAGAGTCAGACATGACTGAGCGACTGAACTGAACTGAACTGAACCTGCCCTTTGCTGCAAAACTATATAACCTGGCTTTCCCCTCTCGTCTCCTCAGAGCGGTTCTCCCAGGGTCACTTGAGATGCTGCTTCTTGGGCTTAAGTCCTAAAAATTCCCAGCAAAACACACACACACACACACAAAAAAAAAACCTCTCAACTTTTCGGTTGTGAATATCTTTTAAGTCCACGCTTGTGTGCCTAGATTCACACGCAGTGCAATCAGCATGTTACTGAGGCCAAGCTCACTCTGCTCGCTGGGAGACCAGGTGTTGAGGCAAGGAATAGACTTTAATTGGAGAACTGG
>NW_011410352.1:0-577 GCF_000754665.1 Bison bison bison | reverse complement strand
ATGGTAAGAAGTCAAAACATTGTTCTTTGCTGACATACACCATTCTAAGGCATGGCAACGCTGTGGCTGCAGACAGCTGGGAGGACTCTTAGGGCAGTGCTGTCAACCTAGGAACAATGCTGTGACTCTTAGTTGAATTAAGTCCAATATATTTTTGTTTTTATTTCCAATACTCTAGGAGGTGGGTCAAAGAGGATTGTGCTGTGATGTATGTCAAAGAGTGTACTGCCTATGTTTTCCTCTAAGAGTTTTATGGATTCTGGCCTTCATTTAAGTCATTAATCCATTTTGAGTTTATTTTGTGTTCGGTGTTGGGAAGGGTTCTAGTATCATCCTTTTACCTGTAGCTTTCCAATTGTCTTCCAATTAAAAATAAACGTTTCTAAATGGCAATGACCAAGTCAGTTGAACACAAGAGCAATCTTCTTCAAATGATACCTGTTAATGGATATAGAATTTCTCAACAGTCAAAATGACCTGTTTTTCTAAAATTAGGGTATTTTTTTTAAATGCACAGCTGTTTGCTGAGCTGTTCTGTTTTGTTTTTGCTTTTGGCTGTGCCGGGTCTTAATTTTGG
>NW_011410351.1:0-667 GCF_000754665.1 Bison bison bison | reverse complement strand
GTGGGTGTGTGGGGACTGACGTCTGAGAAGCAATGGAGAGTGGATGTGTGGGGACTGACGTCTGAGAAGTAGGAAGCGGTGACGGTGTTTGTCACCCAAGGTGCTTTTTCCTACCTGCTGTCTGATCACTTACTTTATTCCTTCTTCTAAAGGGCCAGCTTTCATCTACCGAGTCCTGAAAATGCAGTGCCTGGAGAAGTGTGTTCACGTGCAAACACACACACACACACAGATATGACTGTAAGCATATCCACTGAAAATATTTAAGTATCTGATTCCTTTTCAATTTCCAACAGTAGCCATTATAACAGGCAGCTTTAGGATTTTTTTTTATCTTTTAATTTTACATGTGGAGTTTCATTCCGAACAGGATTTCAGGACCCTGGGAGCATAGCCTTTCCATTAAAGCCATTAATTCTACATGAGAGCTCTCAATCACTACAGACGATTTTCAGAAAATAAATATACTTAATGGAGAGATAACTAAAAAGAACTGGAGGAACCAAAGGATTATATCTCTGGGGATGTTCTGACTCTGCGGCTGCTGTTGCTAAGTCGCTTCAGTTGTGTCTGATTCTGTGTGACCCCACAGACGGCAGCCCACCAGGCTCCTCTGTCCATGGGATTCTCCAAGCAAGAATACTGGAGTGGGATGCCATTTCCTTCT